>NC_080731.1:3845740-3885740 GCF_019097595.1 Hemibagrus wyckioides
ATGGATCGATGGGTGAGTGGATGGCTAGATAGATAGATAGATAGATGGATGGGTGGGTGGGTCGGTGGATGGATGGATGGCTGGATAGATAGATAGGTGGATGGATGGATCGATGGGTGGGTGGATGGATGGATCGATGGGTGGGTGGATGGCTAGATAGATAGATAGATGGATGGATGGATCGATGGGTGGGTGGATGGCTAGATAGATAGATGGATGGATGGATCGATGGGTGGGTGGATGGCTAGATAGATAGATGGATGGATGGATCGATGGGTGGGTGGATGGATAGATAGATACATGGATAGATGGGTGGGTGGATGGATAGATAGATGGATGGATGGATAGATGGGTGGGTGGATGGCTAGATAGATAGATGGATGGATGGATCGATGGGTGGGTGGATGATAGATAGATAGATGGATGGATGGATCGATGGGTGGGTGGGTGGATGATAGATAGATAGATAGATAGATAGATAGATAGATAGATAGATAGATAGATAGATGGATGGATCGATGGGTGGGTGGATGGCTAGATAGATGGATGGATGGATCGATGGGTGGGTGGGTCGGTGGATGGATGGATGGCTAGATAGATAGATAGGATGGATGGATGGATGGATGTTTATGTAGCGCGTCCACCGAACCTATTCTTGTGGAAATGATAGAGAAATGCTGGTGAAGAGAGTTAATTAACACCATCTGACCAATCAGAATTGAGCATTCAACAGCAGTGATTATTAATTAAATATAAAAAAAACTGTATAAAGGGACCATAGCATAACTTCCAACAGGATGGTGGTGATGATGATGTTGTATTGTGTGTGTGTGTGTGTGTGTGTGTGTGTGTGTGTGTGTGTGTGTGTGTGTAGGCTGAGAACGAGATGGCCCTGGACGCTGAGTTTTTGGACGTCTATAAGAACTGTAACGGCGTCATCATGATGTTCGACATCACAAAGCAATGGTAAGAAAACATGATCTTATAAAACTCTGGTTCTTGAATCCCGCAGGAAGCTACCATTTAACTATTTAACCATTTAACTATTTAACAATTTAACCATTTAACCATTTAACCATTTAACCATTTAACTATTTAACCATTTAACCATTTAACTATTTAACCATTTAACCATTTAACCATTTAACCATTTAACCATTTAACCATTTAACTATTTAACAATTTAACCATTTAACCATTTTCCCAGAGAAATATAAGAAATAATGGGAGAACTCCAGAGTGGTGGTTAATATTAAGCTCATATGAAAGTAGACACCTTTTCAAGCAATTTGTAGTGTTTCTTAAGTATTTCTCTAGTTTTTCCCTACCCTACTAGAGACGATATTTGTTTGGGAAAAAATAACCGTTTTTCTTTCCTTTATGAATATGTTTGTCTTCAAAGTAAACGTTGATATCAAACCCATTTCTGCTCTTTGAGACGCTCCGAGTGCTTGTTCATCTAAAAAGCAGCTCAGATTTGTATCTTCAACCAGTAAAACTCTGTGTAAGGTTCTCCAACAGAGGGGAAAAAAAACACGTCTCACGAACCTAATCAAAATTTAAGATTAAAGTAAAATAATATAAGATCAAATAAAATATAATAACTGGGAAAGAAAACGGAGTTTGGTGTGCAATAAAACAGGAAGCTGTACAAGGAATTACAAATAGAGAAAATATGAGAAAATATAGCATATATACAATGAATAATATATTTATAAAAAATTATATATGCGGGTTAACTGAAAAAAAATTCAGCTTTAATGAGAGCTGCTTGGAAAGTAAAAGAAATGAATGAAAATGTCGATAACATTTAGAATCCGAGATATTAAACACTAAGTCAGGTTTGTGAAAGTAGGGGTGTTTTCTAACTTGGCTTGATTTCTCCAGTCTTTTAAATAAATAAATAAATAAATAAATAAATAATTTTAAAAAAAATAAAAATTTAATAAATAAAAAAAAAAGTTTATATAAAAAAAATTATACATTTATTTTTATTTATTAATTATTTAAAATAAATAAATTTATTTATTATTTAAAATAAATAAATAAATAAATTTATTTATTTATTTATTTATTAATTTATTTTACTTATCCAATCCTTTACAAGCTTTAAATCTCTTACTTGTATTTTACAAACATTTTTTTCTTCACTTGTTAATTTTTTTGTCTTTCTTCACAGGACTTATAACTACATTTTGCGGGAGCTGCCCAGAGTGCCGACCCACGTGCCGGTGTGTGTGCTGGGTAATCATCGGGACATGGGCGAGCACAGGGTCATCCTTCCTGATGACATCCGAGACTTCATCAACAGCCTCAACAGGTACCAATAAAGCACAGAGACCTTGTATCACAAACATGCTCTTCTTTCTATCTGTATTTTTTTTTAAGTACACTATACAGATATTCCTGTATATCAGACACAGTACTATAACTGAATGTTTTCTTTTTTGTTTTGTGGTTAGAAACCAGAAATTATTCATTCCTTTATAATTCATTCCTTCAGTCATATTCCCATCTCTGTAGCCTGTTCCTACTAGGAATTTGCACTGGGATAAGATGGGATGCCAGTCTACACACACACACACACATTTACATGCACACACACATTCACACACTCATTCAGCAGAAATTGAACATAGCCGTCCCTTCCACTCCTTCATACGTTTATTTAGAGGGTGGAGGAAATCAGAGAACCTGGAAGAAACCCAGACAGACAGAAACAGAGCTCAGGATCGGATCAGGGACGCTGTTGTGACGCTGTTGTGGCATCTGAGGCAGAATCCCTTTCAGTTTGATCAGATACACTGATGTGTAAAACCGTGATTTGAATACATGATATAATGTGCAAGAGATTTTTAAGATAATTTAAGAACATGTGGATTTTAGAGGAAGCATTCAGGGTTGTGTTTTTTTTTTTTTTTTTTTTGGCTAAATTTCCAGGAATCAACTTATCTATCTGACAAACTGTCTAGTTTTAACCAATGATTTTAACCCTTTTTACCAGTACACAAATCAGCTTATGGGACGTTTTTAATCAGCGTAAACAAACGAATGATGTTCAGGCTGTGAGTCTGATCTAAAATGAGTCTGTTAGCTTTCGGTGTGTTTTAGACGTGTGTGTTTTCCCTCTGTTAGAGAACCTTACACAGAATTTTACTGGTTGAAGATTGTATTTGAGCGGCTTTTTAGATGGACAAGCACTTGGAGCGTCTCGGAGAGCAGAAATGGGTTTGATATCAACATTTACTTTGAAGATAGAAATGTGCGGAAAATAATAACCGTTTTTGGAACTTTTCTAAGAATATATTGCTCCTAGTCGACTAAAAACTGAAATACTTATGAAACACTACAAAGTCCTGAGTGTCTGCTTTCATATGCTTTCATATTAACCACCACTGTGGAGTGAGACATGACAAAGACGCTCAGTCATCAACATGGACACAATAAAACAGGACTTTATCAGATTGGTGGATGTCTAAAGTGTATAAATGTTTGTCAACGCTGTTCTTCGTCCCAAACAGGCCGCTGGGTTCTTCCTACATCCACTACGCCGAGTCTTCCATGAAAAACGGCTTCGGTCTCAAATACCTGCACCGATTTTTCAACATTCCGTTCTTACAGCTTCAGGTCAGTGGTCACCCAGATTCTCTAACGCTGACTCTCTAGTTTCTAGAGGATAGACTACGGTTCATTATTGTGCTACCCACTTAATATTTCATCTGTGTGTGTGCGTTTATGTGTGTGTGGGTGTGGAGTGTCTCGAATGTCCAGCAGTAATTAGATCAGTGGTGTCAGACTGCAGGCCTGGAGCACTGCAGGAGCTAAACAAACTCCACTCGCCTCATGATCTCGTTACAGTGCACTTTATTAGTAAACTTTTCAACTCTAAACTCTACAAAGCCTCCAGGTTGCGAGTTTATGTCTTAGCGGGTTTGTTAGACTGTAATATAATCAGAGAAGACTGCAGTCTTACCTTCACCTCTTGCCTCTGAGTGGCGTCAGTTGTGTAAGTCGACCGAGTTGATTTTAAACACTTGAACACTTAATAATAATAATTGCAATAGCAATAATAATATTGATCTGTATCGGTGAGAAGCTGTTGATGCTTTTTGTCTAACAGCAGCTCTGGCTGTAAATGTTCTATCAACGCATGTTCTAACACGTTATCGTTTCTATGGTAACCGCTGCTTCACAGAGACTCGTATGGCATAGCCTAAAAATAAATGGATTTGAACAAAGCTTGCTGAATTTAATTAATTCTGTAAGGAGAAGTTTATTTCATTTATTTATGCAAGGAGCCTCTGGTGTCGGTGCTTTAACATTCATGTTAAAACGCTGTTCCCGGTCTGCAGTGGTCAGTATCTTATCAAAAGTGGTCCAAGGAAGGAACAGTGGTGAACCAGCGACAGGGTCATGGACGACCAAGGCTCATTGATGCACGTGGGGAGCGAAGGCTGGCCCGTGTGATCCGATCCAACAGACGAGCTACTGTTGCTCAAGTTAATGCTGGTTCTGATAGAAAGGTGTCAGAATACACAGTGCATCGCAGTTTGCTGTGTATGGGGCTGCATAGCTGCAGACCAGTCAGGGTGCCTGTGCTGACCTCTGTGCACCACCGAAAACGCCAACAATGGGCACATGAGCTTCAGAACTGGACCACGGAGCAATGGAAGAAGGTGGCTTGATCTGATGACGTGATTACATCACATGGATCGCTGGGTGCGTGTGGGTCGCTTACCTGGGGAACACATGGCAACAGGATGCACTATGGGAAGAAGACAAGCCGGTGGAGGCATCTGTGGGATGTACTGGACAAACAAAGTCGGACAAAGTCCGAACTATAGATGCCCCACCTCGCAACTTAAAGGACATAAAGGATCTACTGCTAACATCTTGGTGCCAGATACCACAGTACACCATCATGGATCTAGAGGAGTCCATGCCTCGACGGGCCAGGGCTGTTTTGATTTATATGAAATTATCAATGAAACCAGCAACTGATGCTTGTTTGAATCGATCCGAACAGGGTCAAGGTCACAGCGAGGTCATATATCTTTTAATAGTTCTCTTTCAGCAACTTCCTTCCTGTTTGTCACTTACATGGTTCATGTTCAGGAGCTCAAAGCCTAGTTTCTAGCTAGATTGTGGCCATCGGTTGATCAGTCTGTCTGTCAGTTCTTTTATGTGTCAGACAAAACACATCCTGCTCAGTGGTTTAACTCGTATAGTGATTAATCCTGCTTTTGCCTGCAGAGAGAAACGCTGTTACGGCAGCTGGAGACCAACCAACTGGACATCGACGCCACACTGGAGGAGCTGACGGTCCAGCAGGAGACCGAGGATCAAAACTACGAAATGTAAGATGAGAGAGAGATCATACAGGAAGTCTGAATAAATCTGTTCAGCTATCATGACATTCTTTAATGAGAGGGGAAAAGATTCAAAATGGTGTACTGATCTTCAAAGAGGTCTTGATGCTCAAAAGAGGAGTAGATTGTTGGATTATTAAGCATTTGGACGGATGTGTAATTAATTCTGTAAGCATTACACGTCAATGTAAGAGTCCATACTGCAGTGAAATATGGAGATTAGAAGAAAGGACTGAGTAAAGAAGACATTTGTGTTCATTCTCGATCCTCATTTTTGTGTGTTGAGGATCCCCGAAAAGCTTGAAAAAGGTGTCATGAATCAATATAGGCCAAAAAAATTTAATTAGAATACATTTTCTATATTATAATAATCTTAATAATAATAATAATAATAATGTGTAATTGATGAATAATAAAGGTCTGGGAGGGGTGAATACTTATGTAATCTAAAGCAAACTTCTTAGATAAATGGAAATACATGAAGATATTTAAATGGAGTGGGATCAGATTTGACCGATACATGCGCTAATCATGATTTTGCAGATTCCTAGAGATGATGGAAGCACGTGCTAAAGGCTACAGATCTCCCGGTGATGCTAACGGTCAGAGCCCCTCGTCAGGCTCGCAGTCCCCCGTGGTCCCAGCAGGTGCCAGTTCCACGGGCAGCTCCAGCCCCGGGACTCCACAGCAACCCCCCGTCATCGGGCAGAACCCGCAGTTACCCTCCACCTCACCGCCTGTGTCTGTGGATGCTCAGATTCCCGTTGCTCTGCCTCCAGCCTCTGCTCCGGCCCCGTCTCCCGCTCAGCAGCCGCAGAAACGCAGCTTCATCTCCAGGCTGTTTGGCTCCACCGCCGCCCCTGAGACACCCACGTCTGTCCTCGGTCAGTGCCTCTCTCTCTCTCTCTCTCTCTCTCTCTCTCTCTCTCTCTCAAAGACTTCTTGTGTAATAGTTTTTCGAGCTGACAAATAAAAACATCGCTTTTTTCTCTTTTTCTGTCTGCGCATTTTGATTCTCCTACAGAATCTCAGCACAATACAGTAATACCTCGCAGATCCGCGTCCCACGTTTAGCGGCTTCACCAATCCGTGAATTTCTCATTGGAACCTAACTAATGTGCATCTGCGAATGTTTCGCAGACCCGCGAAATCCTCGCAAAATCCTGCAAAAGCGTTTACGGCTAATTTCGTAACAATTTATACATTTTCATGCTGTTTAATTGCATTCAGTAATATGAACATAAAAGTAAAATCAACAAAATATCAATATAAATAAAATATTTTTAATGATATCGAACGATATACAGCCATTAGGACACGCTATTGGCTCAAAGGGTTGAAAGTAGCCAATCACAGAGCATTAACAGTTTTACCTAGCTGCTGATTGGCTGGTAGCTACGATGCTTTGTATGCGTGATGTCGCGGTTCATCTCCCCACCCCCTGTGCTCGCGGATGTGTGAGGTATTACAGTATAAAAGGAGACATTTTATTTATTTATTTATTTATTTATAAATGTCTACTGTGAGGAGGTTTTCTGGCAGCACGCACACACACACACACTTAAACACACACTCACACACACTCACTTTTTTCACTGTTTCCTAATTGGAGAGTTCCCATGGGGCTCGATGCTCCAAGACATGGAATAATTCAAAGGATTAGGACTCGTGAACATCATGAGTGGAGGCTCACATGACTTTCTGGCTGTGTGGGAACTTTGTAACCCCCTCAGCATCAGCAGGAACTTGACAAAGATAACGCTTTTTCTCCTGTGAATAAGTTGAAGCTTTGTGAGCTGTAGCATAAACAAACTAGCATCTAGCCCATCAAGTTCATCTCACTCTGATTGTGTTGAACGGTTTGAGGAAGCTACAAACTAAGATGGAGTGAAATTATAATTGTAAAGATTTCCATTTTTGTGTTCGGTTTGTTGGTGCAGAGACGGAGCCCTCAGCGCCCCGAGCCCCGGCCACGGTGCAGAGTGTGGACGACTTCGTGCCAGACGAAGGACTGGATAAGAGTTTCTTAGAAGACAGCGTCCCCTCCGGCACCAAACCAGGCATGAACACCCAGCCCCAGACGACCGCGGGGGACAGCGACAGGTACGGCTAATCAAGAGAAATCTGAGGACAAACTCATTGTGGATTCATTTCTCCATCCCAGGAGTGTGAGGCTAATGAGCAAACATTTTCAGGTATTAGCCTCATTCACCTCAGATGGAATTAAATCCCTGATCAGGTTGAAATGAGTTTCACCCAAAAAATCCTCATCAGCGCAGATTTGATCAGTTGCTTGATGATTTCAGGAAAAAGGTGCACGTCAGGTATCACAATCGGTACATGTCAAGCGCCGCATCTGGAAGCGTATCGCAGGTTTCTTCTGTATGTCAGGGTGCTAATCTGGAACCTAGACACCAGGAGCTTCGTTTCATCTGCATTTGATGTTTCAGTTTTAATGAAAATGTTACAGAAGCCAAGGGCTTAACTGTGGCAGCTTGGCGATGCTGGGATTTGAACTTACAACCATCTGATTCTTCCCCAAAGAATACTGCTTTGAAATGTCCCGTCGCCGAGAAGTGACCAATAAAATAACAAATCTGAAAACACAAGTATAATTTAGTCAAACCGGAAAAGGGTAGGTATAGTTTGCGAATGGAATTCTTACCTCTGATTGGATGAGACATCTTCACTCAGGATCTACGGGAAGTCCAGCAGTATCTGCAGCAGTAGAAAGTGGATATGGTGTGTGTATGAACACAGCTCTGCTCTTATAGAGCTCCTTATATCCTTAAATCTGGAATAATTTTGTTATCGGTCTTCAGGTGTGTTTTTAGAGATCGCAAACTAATCTTTATGCCATGATACGCTATCAATGTATCCAAAATCACGGCACATTAACGTCCTTCGTCTAATAGAGTTGAATTAATTCCATTTTCTTATAAATATTAATATACATGTTTGTTATTTTCTTAGGTTTAAAGTGAACGCAGAACTCCACACATGTACAAGAAATAAAGTTAGATACACAATTTCCTACTTTTTGTATGTCGTGAGTGACCGATGTCTCGTCCAATCAGCAGTAAGAATTCCATTTGCAAACTACACTACCTGTCTGAATTGTCTGAACTGTGTTTTCAGATTTTTTTTATTCAGTGTGGAAATGTCTACTACTGCTACATTTACAGCATTTATCTCAATTACTCAACCCTTAGCAGTTGAGGGTTCAGAGACTTGCTCAAGTGTCCAGCAGTCGAAGATTCTCGTCAGTAGTCCAGTGCCTTGACCACCGTGTTCCAAATTCTCACTTTCCCTGTACTGGTTCTTGCATGTTGCCTGAAGATTCTTCACTCCATGGCTTGTAAGGCTTGTAAGATGCAGCGTTTGGTTCCACATGTAAATTTATTCCTTTTCTGTCAGTGATGGAGAAGGGAGAGGAGGGAACCCCATGGTGGCAGGGTTTCAGGACGACCTGGACCCTGACGATGCTGCGCCCATTCAGCAGCCCAGATCCTCAGTCCCGAGTAAAGATCTCAACATCACCTTATCCAGTGACGAGGAGGAGATTGCATCCAAGCCCGTCGTGGCTAAAGATGAAGATCTGGATATCCAGCTGGACAGCCATCTGTAAGATTTTATCGGACCAGGCTTCACTTTTTCACTTTTCCTAAAAACGAATCCTGATGGTAGCGTTAACTTTCTCTCTCTCTCTCTCTCTCTCTCTCTCTCTCTCTCTCTCTCTCTCTCTCTCCTTCTGCAGGGACGATTTCAGCTCTCTGGCGCTGGAGGAAAAACCCAAACTCGCGAAGCCCGTGCCTTCAGTCCAGCCTCCGATGATCACAGAGCCTTCGATCCTCACGCCGACTCCTGTGCATATGACACACACTCCACACACACACTCGCCTCCCAAACGGGGGAAAGTGAAAGCGCCTGCTCCTCAGGGCGACACCTCCGATACAGACCCTGAAGCTCCTGTGGCTCAGCAGATGCTCTCCTTCGTCATGGACGACCCTGATTTCGAGAGCGAGGAGGAGCATGTGCAGAAAGACAAAAAGGTAAGATAAAACTCTGGAAAACCGGGAAGCCGATTTATAGTCATTAAAGTCGGTTTCTGCATCAAGTCTTACGTAAGGAGCGTCCATGCACTGGGTGACATGCTGTAATGGGAAAATAATCAGAGATGGTGTGGTGTGATGTGATCCATCATGAAGCAGAGTCACTGTTCCTCTTATTATACAGCAAATTGACAGCAATTAAAATTCCCATTTGTTTTTTTTCCATTTAGACAGTAGAAAAGCTTGAGTTGACTTCATTCAGTTCTCTGTGAATAAATAAACTATAGCACAATAAGTTTAAATGTGTATTTTCAAATTTCTGAATAAAATCAAACCCTGATCTCAGAATCTTAAATCAGACTGAACACATATTCCTTTCTTGTCACTGAAGTTACCAGCAGCTATAATTCTGTATCTTGAGCGTTTCTTTCTCACGTTTCTTTTCCCGAAGGACGGCCACCGTATCAGGTCTGACCTTCCCGACCTCTCGGACGAAGAACTCGTCCCTGCCGAGCCGCTCAAGTCCTCGGGCCGCTCCTTCAAACACAAGAACGACAGCGATCTTTTCGGCCTGGGCTTCGAGGAGAAAAGCATCAAGAGCAAAGAGAGCAGCGACGAACAAGACGGCGAGTCCTTCCTCTAGCACTTCAGCTCATTTCCGGGGGGGATTTTATTTTTTATTTTTTAAATTTTTTACCTCATATGAAGTAGAAACTGCGAAACGGCTAATATTTGTTCTTGTCTGATTTTTTTTTTTTGCAGAAAAGGAAAGCAAGCACTCGACGAAAGAAAAGAAGAAAAAGAAGAAGAAGAGTAAAGAGGTGAAAAGAATCAAACGTTGGTGTTGTGTTTATGCGGCAGATTGGGGATATAAATAGGTTTTTTTTTCCTGAATTTAAAAAAGCAAGGAAAGAACTACTTCTTGCATTTTTTTTGGGGGGGGAAATATACTTTAGCTTCACTGAAAAGAGAAAATTTTCTAGTTTAAATAAAACTTTAATTAAATACCTTATATTTATATTTACGGACTATATCAATCCTATTCATTTTATTTAAGCGCTATTTTTATTTCTGGTTTAATCCATTGACAAAAAAACAAACAAACAAAAAGATCAAGTATCTAATGCGACTAGAGCTCATGTTTAAATCTGAAATATTATTTTAATTAATTCTATTATTTATTTTTTTTTTAATAATTATTTAATTTATATTAATTAAATTAACTGTAAGTTCCAGATTTTCATTTACACTAATTTTGTTATTTATATATTTATTTTATTATATTATATATATATATATATATATATATATATATATATATATATATATATATATATATATATATATATATATATATATATAATATCATGTCCTGTTCTTTTGCTATATTTTCTATTATTCAGACTAATTTCGTGTGTGTTTCCTTGGAAAACAATACAATTTTTGAGTGATCCCAAACTTTTGAGCAGTTGTGTGTGTGTGTGTGTGTGTGTGTGTGTGTGTATACTACTGTACTATAAATATAGTAGCAGGGTTAGCATAGTTTTTCACCCAAGGTTCTAAAACGCTGTGACGTGTACGTTGTCAAACGAGGCGGTGTTAGAAAGTCATGGCTAGTCGCTTAGCAACAGACACACAATCGGAAACTAAACAGATGAAACCGATGAAAACCTCATATCACACGCTTTGTACACTTCCAGAAACCCCGTGTGTTACGCAAACAGCAGTTGCAGCAGTTGTTTGAAGGAAAAAAAAGTAAAATAACATCAAATGGATGACAATCAGAGCAAAGAGGAGACTCTTTTAAGATCAGAAAACTGTTCAGGACAAACCAGATGCCAGTCTGAAATATTAATATTACTACTACTACTAATAAAAATAATAATTATAGTAATAATGTTTAAGGAACTGACTGAAAAATTAGCAGAAATTTATTCAAGGATATCAACGAACAAACAAATGGCTAGTCAACCAACCAAAGCCTTCATTATTATCGCCACACATACATTACAGCACAGTGGAATTCTTTTCTTCACATATCCCACTTGAGGAAGTTGGAGTCAGAGCATAGGGGCAGCTACGATACAGCCCCCCTGGAGCAGAGAGGGTTAAGGTCCTTGCTCAGTTACCCAACAGTGGAGCTCGGTGGTGTTGGGGCTTGAACCCCGATCAACAACCCAGAGCCTTAACCACTTGATCCACCACTGCCTCTTAACAAAACCTGCTCAAGTGCAGACCTGAACTTTTCCTCTGACTGAAGTGAAAGCATGAGACGAGCCTTTATTTTTTTATTATTATTTAAAGCGGTCACATGCTGTGTTTGTCCAATCCTGGCTGTTGACAGTGCAAATATGATTGAAATATTATGATCAGTTTAAGAGCCAGAGTTCAAGTGTTAAACCCAGGTAAAGTACGAGCAGTGTGAAACCTCTAACTACATAACCCAGGATTCTGTTTACAGTCACACAGGGAACTATTTCAAGTGTGAAAAGCCCTAGAGTTTAAGTGGTTAAAAAAAAAGAAAAGAAAAATCATAGTCCAATTGACTTCATATTGATTTATTTTAACGCATTTTAATTAAATTAATTTATTAATTAATTTATTTATTAATTATTTGTGATTAATAATAATTATTATTAATAAATAAAAATAATTTGATCATAATTAAATTTTATTTATTTATTTATTTATTTATTTATTTAATTTTTTATAAATCCAAACTTCAAACCCCCCTAAAGAAACATATAGAATAAAGAGTCCGTTCTTTCTCCTGCTGTTTGTTTGACCTTGTCATTCACATCCTCCTCTGCAGGACGAAGAGAAAAGCAGCAAGAAGAAGAAACACAAGAAGAAGGAGCGCGAGGAGCCAGAAGGAGCCGGAGATGAGAAAGAGAAGAAAAAGAAAAAGTCCCGGAGCAAGAAAGCGGGCGATCTGGACGATCTGGAGGCCTTCCTGGCCGGAGGAGAAGCGTCGGAAAAGAGAGAGGAAGGAGACTACGAGGAGCTCTAGACGATGAAACGCTGCGTTTTTGTTTTTTGTTTTATTTTTTTTAAACCTGCACTACTGGTCTCGACACTTCATCGGCATTTCAGCAGCGCAGTTCTGACCGTGTGTGGTGTGTGTGGGTGTGTGTGAGAGTGATGTTCAAAGCCACTCTCGGGCTCTCGCGTATCATTTCCACTATGGAGGAGGGAAGGGAAAGTAGACTCCCGTAACCCCGGCTGCAATAAGTGGAGAAGCCATTGAGATCTCCTGCATCCTGCATGCAACTTTTCTCCAGGGTGAAGTGAAGATTCGACTGGCTACTTGCTTTTCTACTGTATCTGCCTTTTCTTTTTTTCATATCCACTCCAGAAGCGAAACCACTCCCCATTGATTTAGTAGCTGTTTTTTTTTTTTTGTAGGCATGTGCTGATAATACCAGAGGTTTGTGGTATATTTCACAATATTGTTGACTGCATTCCTACACTTCTGCAGTTCATGAAACTTTTAACGTCTGTTACACAATACAGTCTAAAAACGATGAAAAACGCGTAAACTTTTGGGTATTCAAACTTGCGTATGTGGAAATTCCGAGCGAATCACGTTGTTTTAGTTGCAAAGTGACTTGTACAGGACTCGCAGTAATAATTCCTCCCGAACTCGATGCAATGCCGAGACACTAGCATGCGTCCCTGACACTTAATGCTTAAGAAATTTCCAGAAATAGATACATGCTTTAGGCTTCCTTAATGTTATTTGCTGCAGTAGCTAACAATCACATCTTCAGCCATAATGACATAGACACCAGATGCAAACAACAAGGAAGGAAGGATCTAGGAAGATAATCAGTAGCAATGATTCAACACTAAAAGTAAAGGCCGAGTCCTGGGGTACACCTGTTTTTTATTTTCTTCACACTGATTACTACGCTTAAATTTTCTGTTTCTGATATTCGAAATGTTGCACTGTAGCACGTAATACAATATCAGTTTATTCTGCGGTAAAGCTTAGGATAAATTTCCAACCTCCGATTAGGAAATTTTTTTTACAAAAACACCTTTTCCAGCAAGTAACGTCAAATCAAAAAATTAATTAGCGCTTCTTAGCTTTAAACGAGTGCTACGTTTAGATCGGTTAACATGCAGACAGCATCGATTGGTAAATCGACAGCACCGTCTCTACAGTTTCTTGTTTTGAGATGTCGCTCACACTAGCACTGTAATGTTAACCGGCAAGATCGTCGCTAACAAAAGACAAACAAATGAAATCCCTTCACTTTGTAGCCTAAATAAATGATTATATTGTTATGTTAAGTGCGTCATTATGTGCTTGAATATTCAGAATGCAAAGAGTTTTCCAGTAAGTTTATGTAATATTTTTATATTTTTTGTTTTCTATGAATAAATCCTGACTAGCGACCGTGACATTGTGAAAATATCAGGAACTACAGCGTAGTATCGCACATGCCTACTCAGTCATAAACGCATGACTCTTTCCTCATCGGTGTTTGGGGCATGGCTTAGCGTTCTTTTCTTATGTTTAGTTTCGGTGTATAATGTAGGTGATGTGTGCTGTGTACTGTATTTGTGCCTGTGTATATCTCTTATTTTTCTCCATTTTTCCAAAAAGACTTTCTTGTAGATTTCATTTGGAATGATATGAACTTGCGATTATTATTTTTTTTCTTTAAATGCGATTCTCTGCTACTGGTTCACGTATATTGGAAAAAAGTTTTATCGGAATCGTTCAGCCAAAACGTCTTTACTTGGGATCGTCGCTAGTCGATCAGCCGGGAGAAAATGAGCTTCTTTAGATTTGCGATGTCGCGGCTAACGGAGAAAATCACACACAATGTTACTCGTATCACAGCTGATGTACAACTCCGCGTAAGCACGCCCCCTAAAAGGTCAGTATACGACAGCTAGCTACGAATTTCTTTTTATTTTATTTTAAAATAGACATCACCTCAAGCACTTGTCTGGCGCTGTAGCTAGACGTGGCTTCACTTATCTGTTAGCGACTTCGCAAAGCTAAAGAAACCAACAGAACAGACTAGACGTTTCTTCGGACGTTTTTGGCTGAACTTGTTCGGAATTCACTCAGCTCTCAGGTTGGTCGCCATTTTGAAATGTCTGTGGAGGTTTTCAGGCATCCGGGTCGTGTTCAAATCAATGCAACTGCACTTCCTGTATATAAATATATTTTTCGTCATTAATAAACGAGTCTAACGGGAATTCTTCATACTACCAAACACCATAACAAGCAAGTCCCGCAAAGATACGAGAATTTGAAATAGTTCCATCCTCCGATGAGATTTCAGACGTCTCAGTCGTACTCGATTAGCCGAGATGCGTTAGGTTTAGTTTTGCTAACGCATTTATTTCCCAATTCACATGGTCGCTCTGATGTTCACACTTTTTTCGTCCGCATCCATTTCATTGCCAATTCCACTGCAGGCTTTATTATTCCGGCCGTCCGAGACGGCCGCCTCGATAACATTTCATTATTCAGCGTTTAGCTACGCAGTGAAGTGTTTAAAAGGTTAAAATAATGCTGAATTGTTGTTACAGTTTTGGAAGTTTTTGTGTTAAGGTGCGCCGCTAGACATCCTGAGCTACTTCCTGGAGTTTGTTTACACAGAACGCGAGCAGTGTTTTGAGATTTAATCCCAAATGCTTTCATTCATGACGATCCAAGGAGTAAACTCTGTGTTCAATTGATTTGCTTAATAATCACAGGTTGATGTGAAGGTTTATACGCAATTGTAAGGTTTTTCATTTATTTATATATAGGTTTATAGGTTTTTGTTTGTTTATATCCGATTATAAGCCACGTCCACTAGATGGCATCAGGTTTCCAAAACAAACTCAAATTCCACCATTTAAACATCGTTCCTCGTTCCATCTCCCTCGCCGTCGCCTTGACTCTCGTCATGAACCCTAAATCTGAACATCTAACACTCTCTCGACTTTGCATTCATTTACTAATCTGGAAGCACACTAAAGGTTTAATTAAAGCAGAAAACAATACCACAACGAACGCATGTCGGCTGATCCGCTAGATCCGAGTCGAGTAAAAGGAGAGGTTTATTATTATTATTCCTTTAAACCTCGAACCCCCCCCCCCGCAGCTGCTTTAGAGAAGGTCTGGAAAAGACGTCCATGCAATAAGTCCCGAGAATCGGTCACTGCAGTTTCAAAGACATTTCCATTTCAGATGTGATGATTTTCTCTTTCTCTGATTTTCAGATACACTGCTGAGGACCAGTGGAAACTTTTATTATTATTATTATTATTATTATTATTATTATTATTATTATTATTGCTTTCTTCCCTTAATGCTTGAGACCAAACCTTATTAAGTGCAATGAACGTTTCCTTGTTTTTGTTTTTTTTTTTCTTCTCCTCCCCCCTCTCTCTCCTTCTATTTTCTATCTTCTTTGTCGTTTTTGTGTTGATTTGTTTTGAGCGCTGTGTACAACACTTCAAGAGACTCGAGAGAGAAAACTGTGCTACTCCATGTTCATACGGCTGTAATTCACCGGGTTTGAGTGTCCGTCTCGGCGTGGAGCTCGGACTCTTAAGATAATGGATTAAAAATTACCGCGCACACACACATACATACACACACATACATGGCTTTGGCTTTTGTAAGAAACAAACTGCACTTTTGAACAGACCCCACTCTCACGACTGGCTTCCTGTCTGACTTCATACGGCGTTAAACTGTGTGCGAAAATGAAACACAAATATAGCACGGACGTTCCTCCATCATTCATGCTTCCTGTTCCTTTATTTATTTATTCACACACACACACACACACACACTGTGGAGCAGGGGTGTGCAAACTTATTATTGGATTAGAGGTCATAAGGCACTTGCGGTATTTAAGAGTAAGAACAGAGTTTGTTTTTCTCACCACTGTATTTTATTTTTATTCCCGAACAGCTTAGACACCAGATACCAAACTGATATACATCAACTGATATAAAAAAATATCGATTATATTTATTTTTCCCCTCCATTCCTTTCTTCCCATTATTACTGTCCCATTCACGAGAGAAAAAAAAAGCATACGTTATAAAACAGGGAAAACTGTGGGGGGGTGGGGGGGGTGATTAGACTTTAGATCAATTTCAATAGCAATTTTCAATAAGCTTTCTGAATACTGATTACTGATACTGATTGCTCGCAACATTTATAGAGGATATGAGAAGCTGAAAGTTGATGTGTTAGAAGCAGGAAAAATGGGCAAGCATAAGGATTTCAGCGAGGAATTGTGATGGCTAGACGACTGGATCGAGGCTCTTGTGGGGTGTTCCCGGTCTGCACTGGTCAGTATCCATCAGAAGTATCCTTTAGCAGGACTTAAAGGATCTGCTGCTAGCATCTTGGTGCCAGATACCACAGCACACCTTCAGCATCACCTTCAGCATCATTATTTTCGGCCGCATCCTCCTCAAGCTTTAGTGAGATGCTTTTCTGCTCATCACAATTTCACATAGGCTTTTTTTTTTTTTCTTCTAAACTATTAAAGCCTTCCTGTCGGCTCGTAGCGTTTTCACCCCCGCAGAACTGACGCTTGCTGGATAGTTTCTTTCTGTCTGTGTAAACTTGAGTGTGTGAAACTCTCAGGAAATCAGCAGTTTCAGAAATAGTCAAACTGGCACCAAGTCACTGAGATCTCACACACACACACACACATACACACATATGCATATACTTTGAGCATAAAGCTTAAAAAATATGTACAAGTCTACTATTGGACTAAATCATTCTTCTTCACAGAGTCTCTGTGTTAAAGGGCTGTTTTCCGCTTTTATATGGTTCGCCTTTACTCCTGAAACGAGAGAACAGTTATGCAGTTACAAATCCCATCAAACCTCATAACTTATGACAGAATAATGCTACGTTCGTATTAATCCTACACACGTTTAGGTTATTATTTAGGCACCCTGGCTGAGAGATGAACTGAAGGAGACGATCCTTGGGCCTAACTGACGTGAAGGGAGCACAAACTTTTGCACACACCACCAATTATAATTTTTAAAATATATATATTTTATTAAGTTATTGCATTAATATTTGCAGGGGAAAAGAGTTTGTTGCTGTTTATTTCTTTTCACTTCAAATAGAGATCAAATATGTTAATTGGACTGGGGGGGGCAAAACTTTTGCACACAGTTTTGTATGATTTCATGAGTAACATGTATACGACTTTCAGTATATTTCTAATGTAAACTATTTGACTTGACGTTAGCATAAACCTTTTTTTAAAATACCGAAACTTAGGAAGGTGTATGTCTTAAATGCAGGACAGTCAAGGGATGTAATTTACCTTCGCTTTCCTCCCTGCAAAAGAAGGAAAAGAAACTTGTGTAAGACAAATCCTCTATCGGTGCAAAAATAGCATGTGACATGTTTGTGGTTTATTTTTTAGCTAATGTTAGACAGCGGTTCCTGTTAAACATTGTGACACTCACTGCTGCAGAACACATGAGTGGATATGACCGTCAGCAGGAGCAGGCCGAAGAGCAGATAGCGCAGGATTGCCCAGACGAAATGTATGGAATCTGTGGGAGAATCCAGAAATCCAGCATGTGCTCAGAAAACAAGCTACAGACTTCACGCAGAATTCAGAATGTTCTGGAAAAGTTCAGATCCGAGAAACTTCTGCTGCTATAAACTGGGAAATTTATTTAAACCTTTTCATTTTTACTTCTCCTCTTTTTACTTTTACTTTACCTCATGTTCTCCTCGGAGCATTTCACTTTAGCTTACGAGGTAGTATTTTAAAAGTGAACAAACCTTTTTACGAAGGAAAAAGCAAATCAACAAACAAACAAACAAAAACCTTCCAAATATTTTTACTATAGCCTACAAGCTAGACTTAAAATGATGTATTTTATTTTATTTTATTTTATTTTAGTAAAATACAATATTTTGATTATAGACTACACATAAATATTTATCATCTTTAGAATGATAAAAGAAATCAAAATATATTATACAGTATTTGTAACATAATACTTTTGTTTGCTAATTTTTTATTATTATTTATATAATTTTATAATATTTACAAATGAGAATTTTAATAAATATAAAAAAAGATATTTATTATTTTATTGGAAAAACTAAGTATTTAATTTTATTTAAAATAAATATTAATTATTTATTAGTAATTTAATTAACTAATTAAAATGTCAGCATCAGTGGTTTGCACTAAAGTCTACAAATTTGAGTAGCATTAGTTATTTAGTTATTCTGTTCTTCTTAATTTGGTAAAACTCAATATATACATCACCCTGTAATTTTAAAGTATTGCTTTTATTATAGCCTAAAAACAAACAAACAAACAATAAATAAATAATTAATAAAGTAATGGATTTAAAGTAATAAATCATTTAAATAAAAAGGCATGACCAGGTTTTACTATAGCTTCATGTTTTGTGTTTAAAAATGTGAAGCATTTATTAGTTTAACTTTTTTTATGTATTGTGAACTTTTCTTTTTACTTTTTATCAAAATTACATACAATATACATATAATTACAAAATATTTTTTTTATTTTTAATTTTATTAAAATTATATTACAATCACAATCATTGCAGTACATCTAATTACATGTTCCTGTGTGTCGCGAGCAAGTGAGGTATTATTATAAAGAAAAAACGCACTTTACATAATCGGACTGTCCAAAGAACAATAATATAGGTGTTTACACACACATACGGATGTATAGCACATTAACGACACTGTATAAACCTGTTATAACCTCCGTCTGTCTTCTTCACTGTACACATCTTTATTCTGTGCTTTCAGACAAAAACGAGAGAAATCTAGTTCACCCTTATAGCCTATTGTAACAACAAACAAATGATATATTAATATTGTTGTTTGTGTTTTTTTTTTAGGAATAATCCTGAAATTATACTGTAATGCAGAAATTCAAAAATAAAAAGAATTACAGCAGTTTAAAGAGGCGAAAGTCAAAATCTTTAAAAAAAAAAAAAATCTTTTATATAATATAGAATACAAAAATATCTATCATTTGGTGTGATTTTTAAAAAAATTAAAAACATGATGTTAAGACGAATATGTATTTATTTATTTATTTATTTATTTATTTATTTAAAATAATTATCTAATAATTATTTAATTTAAGTAATTAATTCATTTTGCTATTTCCATCTCCCCCCCCCAAATATATAATAATAATTATTATATATTATATAATATAATTTCTTTGGTCTGGTTTTTGGTTTTTTGGTTGTTTAATAGTTGATGTTGGGATGGATTTAATATTTTATTGGGATGAATATAATTATGTATTTGACCAACTTTCCTAAAAAGAAAAGAAAGGAAATAAAAAAAGTTTTGTTAAAGTATAGTTTTATGCATAATAACTTTCTATAAATAAAACCACAAAATGCTGAATATTATTATTATTAAAGATTATTATTTAGTTCCTGAAAGGGTTTTAAATAAACAAACACTTTAATAAACATCTTCTTAAACGTCCCATGTTGGGTTATAATAGAATAGGTTATAATGTTGGAACATATCTGCTCATTTTTTACACTTTGAGACATTTATTTAATTTATTACCTTCTTGTAAAATGTACCATATATACTGTATATTTTCTTTTAGGAGACAGACGTGAAGTAAGATTTTATCTCTATTTAATAATCTGTGAAAATGCCCTTGCCTTGAGATGTGTGAAATGCTGATTATTCAGATTATTGGATTGTTAGATAGTAACGATAAATGAGACCGAGTGGACCGAGTGGACTGAATGGACTGAATGGACTCACTGTGGATCTCTTTCTCAGCCAGTTTGGTGATTTTCTTGTTGCCGCTCGTGACACCGCACCAGTAAACTCCATCCCCCTGAGACAGACTCTTCACGGATATGACAAAGGTGGTGCCGTTGTCTGACACGCTCAGACGCCCGTTGTCCAAGTCGTTGGTTCCTGACCCAAAGGAGAAACCCGTGCAGCAGTTGGGATCTGAAGGGTCCCTTTTACACCAAACTCTCTCCTGGTATTTATTGCTCTGGCTGTAGGGACACTCCAGCGTCTGCTCAGCGTGACTGTGGTACACGACTGCGGGAAAGAACAGAGCGTCCATTCAATCATGAAGAAAAATATAAATTCTGGATAGACATTTATCGTCAAAGAAGGTGAGGTGAGTCCCTGAGATGATATGAGGAAGAAACCTTGAAAGGAACCTTGAAAGTGCGATTATAAATCATTTCCCTTCTATATGCTCAAAAATTCTAATTAAGAACATGAAGACTCTCTTGTTAAAGTTCTCGGCTGTTCACAGATGAAGCAAAACTGCAGACCAAAGCCATCTTCATGGCTACTATCCTTCCTCAGCAATCTCACGTATCTTCACGCTGTTCAGGTTGAAGGCCATCTTCAGGCGTTTTCCACGTGATGAGTCTCCAAGCAGAAGTGTTCCAGTGTCACGATGGTGCTGAGATGTTCTGGGCTTCTGTCTTTATGACATAATGAATGCTCAAATTCACCACACTGAGGAACATCTACATCTTCCTTTGCCTGGCCTTTTCCTTTTCCCTTCCCTAATCCTCATCCATCTCTTTCCTTTATGCTTTCTCGGTGCCATTCCCTTCACTTTCCTTTGCTTTCTGCCTCCTCCATTTCTTCACATTTCCTTTCTTTTTATTTTCACTTCCTTCTTTTTTTTCACCCTTCCCTTTTTTCTGTTTCCTTTCCTTCTGTTTCTCCTCTTAAGTTATAATTTAATTTCTAAAAAATAAATCAGCTTATTTTTCCCCTTTTCCTTTCCTTTGCCCTCTCTTTTCTGTTTTCCGATTTTCCTTCATTCCTTCCTTTCTTACTTTCAGTAACTTTTCACATTCAATTTTCCAGCATTAAAAAAAAACATTAATTGGCTGCATGCATCTGTTTGGATGTTTACTTAAATAATTAATAAATAAATAAGCAATAGGTCCAATCTACTGCGTAGGGGAAAAAATCAGCTTTTATAAAAATATATTTTTTACAATTATTAACTGTTATTTACAGTTTAACTCACACACACACACGCACACACACACCACACACGCACACACACACCACACACACACACACACCACACACGCACACACTCACCACACACACACACACACCACACACACACACACACCACACACGCACACACTCACCACACACACACACACACACACACCATACACGCACACACACACCATACACACACACACACCATACACGCACACACTCACCACACACACACACACACACACCATACACGCACACACACACCACACACGCACACACACACCACACACACACACACACCACACACTCACCACACACACACACACACACACCATACACGCACACACACACCACACACGCACACACACACCACACACACACACACACCACACACGCACACACTCACCACACACACACACACACACACACCATACACGCACACACACATATTCACACACACACACTCACACACACACACCATACACGCACACACTCACCACACACACACACACACACACATACACGCACACACTCATCTGCCACACACACACACACCATACACACACACCACACACGCACACACTCACCACACACACACACACACACACACCATACACGCACACACACACCATACACACACACACACCATACACGCACACACTCACCACACACACACACACACACACCATACACGCACACACACACCATACACACACACACACCATACACGCACACACACACCATACACGCACACACACACCACACACACACACACACACACCACACACGCACACACTCACCACACACACACACACACCATACACGCACACACACACCATACACGCACACACACACCATACACGCACACACACACCATACACGCACACACACACCACACACGCACACACACACACCACACACGCACACACTCACCACACACACACGCACACACACACCATACACGCACACACACACCATACACGCACACACACACCACACACGCACACACACACCATACACGCACACACACACCACACACGCACACACACACCATACACGCACACACACACCATACACGCACACACATACACCATACACGCACACACACACCATACACGCACACACACACCATACACGCACACACACACCATACACGCACACACACACCATACACGCACACACACACCATACACGCACACACACACCACACACACACACACACACACCACACACGCACACACTCACCACACACACACACACACACACACCATACACGCACACACACACCATACACGCACACACACACCACACACGCACACACACACCATACACGCACACACACACCACACACGCACACACACACCATACACGCACACACACACCACACACGCACACACACACCATACACGCACACACACACCATACACGCACACACACACACCATACACGCACACACACACACCATACACGCACACACGCACCGCACACACACACCATACACGCACACACACACCATACACGCACACACACACCATACACGCACACACACACCATACACGCACACACACACCATACACGCACACACATACACCATACACGCACACACACACCATACACGCACACACACACCATACACGCACACACACACCATACACGCACACACACACCATACACGCACACACACACCATACACGCACACACACACGCACACACACACCATACACGCACACACACACCATACACGCACACACACACCATACACGCACACACACACCATACACGCACACACACACGCACATGCACCCCCACACCGTGGGTCTGTTTCCACTTCCTCATCATGAATATAAGCAGCCGTCCATAATGATTAAGGCCATGACCACATCTGACGCAGAAACTTTTAATCTTTAATCATTTTAAACTCTATATCCTTTTCCTTTTAAAAATATATTTTTAAGAATTCCTGCTTAATTCTACAAGTAAGGGTTGGTTTCTAAATATAGAGCGCACAAACATTACAATGATTAACAAAAAAAACAAACCCCTCTCCTATCATGGACGTTTTTAAAAATAACTTCATTTCCTTGCCTTTTATTTTATTTCCTTTTTTCTTTCAGTAAGAATGCTGACGATGATAATTTTATTACTTTCAACTATAATGATTTTTAATGATGGATTTATGTTTAATACTCTTATTTTACTGATAATAATCTTGTTTTCTTACCTGTGGAGATGAAGATCAGTGTGGATGTGAACAGGAACATTTTCCTTGCTGGATAACACACACACACACAAACACACACCCACAAGCACACACACACACACACTTATATACACCCACAAACAGACGAGAGCGAACTGTTCTGCTCTTGGCTGAGTGCGATTAGGAAATGAACATGACAGGAAGTAGCCACGGCCTTAAGACCTCACAGTCTTTCTTCCTTTTTCAGCATAACTGTTATCGCTGACCTCCTGCAGAGGTCACGACAAATCATCTAGAAAGTAACGATATCGTGAACGTTTGCTAACATTTTTTTTTTTATTTGTTTTTAAACAATTTGATTTGACAATTAAACGTTTTGTATATTTGGTATATAATTTATTTCTAAAAATTTAGATTTAAACAATAATAATAACAATTTACTTCATATATATAATTTATTTTATATATTTATTTATTTCTCTATTTATTTTAAGAGAGAGGAAGAGAAGAGAAGAGAAGAGAAGAGAAGAGAAGAGAAGAGAAGAGAAGAGAAGAGAAGAGAAGAGAAGAGAAGGGAAGGGAAGGGAAGGGAAGAGAACAGAGAAGAGAAGAGAAGAGAAGAGAAGAGAAGAGAAGAGAAGAGAAGAGAAGAGAAGAGAAGAGAAGAGAAGAGAAGAGAAGAGAAGAGAAGAGAAGAGAAGAGAAGAGGAAGAGAAGGGAAGGGAAGGGAAGGGAAGGGAAGAGAACAGAGAAGAGAAGAGAAGAGAAGAGAAGAGAAGAGAAGAGAAGAGAAGAGAAGAGAAGAGAGAAGAGAAGAGAAGAGAAGAGAAGAGCAGAGGAGAGAAGAGAAGCAAAGAGAAGAGGAAGAGAAGAGAAGAGAAGAGAAGAGAAGAGAAGAGAAGAGAAGAGAAGAGAAGAGAAGAGAAGAGAAGAGAAGAGAAGAGGGGAAGAGGAAGAGAGGAGAAGAGGAAGAGAAGAGAAGAGAAGAGAAGAGAAGAGAAGAGAAGAGAAGAGAAGAGAAGAGAAGAGAAGAGAAGAGGAAGAGGAAGAGAAGGGAAGGGAAGAGAACAGAGAAGAGAAGAGAAGAGAAGAGAAGAGAAGAGAAGAGAAGGGAAGGGAAGGGAAGAGAACAGAGAAGAGAAGAGAAGAGAAGAGAAGAGAAGAGAAGAGAAGAGAAGAGAAGAGAAGAGGGGAAGAGGAAGAGAGGGGAAGGGAAGAGAACAGAGAAGAGAAGAGAAGAGAAGAGAAGAGAAGAGAAGAGAAGAGAAGAGAAGAGAAGAGAAGAGAAGAGAAGAGGAGAGAACAGAGAAGAGAAGAGAAGAGAAGAGAAGAGAAGAGAAGAGAAGAGAAGAGAAGAGAAGAGAAGAGAAGAGAAGAGAAGAGAACAGAGAAGAGAAGAGAAGAGAAGAGAAGAGAAGAGAAGAGAAGAGAAGAGAAGAGGAGAGAACAGAGAAGAGAAGAGAAGAGAAGAGAAGAGAAGAGAAGAGAAGAGAAGAGAAATTTTTTCAAGTCAGTGACTTTATTTCCATTTGAGGCAATTTCACAATAAAAAGCTAAGAGACAGACTGCAGCTCTTAAGTAGCCTTTATTTGTCACATATCCATTACAGTGAAATTCATTCCTCACATATCCCATCTTTGGAGTGTTGGGGGTCAGAGTGCAGGGTCAGCCATGGTACAGCGCCCCCTGGAGCCCGATCCTCCAAACCACATCTCAGAGCCTTAACCAACTTGAACAACTTTTATTCACAATGTCAGATTTTCCATTGAGTCCAAACTTTCATAGACCTTTTAATTGCTCGAACTCGAATCTTTCAGCGTTTCTGCGTAATCCTTGTGATGCCACCACCACCATGCTTCTTCAGATTTCAGTAAAAGTGACTCAGGGAGCCGTGGTGGATGCTTTTCTTTGCATTCCTGCAAAAATTCAAATCTTTCATCACTTTTTTTCTCATGAAGACAAATATATAGATAATCTAACAATTTTAGGATTCAGTAATATACAGTAAAACATCCCTGCCTGTTTTTCTAAACGCATTTGCTTGTTATTTTTTTGAATGTATTTTTTTTAATAAAAAGTAAATAAAATGTTGAATTTATCATTAAATATTTTACAGTAGTATGTGCTAGTGTGACAAGGAGGATCATGTCATTGTAGTGTATAATAGTACAATATAATATAATAATAAAAGTGTTTTAGTTTAATTTTAAAAAATCCAGTAAATGACAGCAGAACATTTTAATTTAAAGAAAAATTATAAAATAACATTTTACATTTTTTTTTATTGTAACCTATTTATTTGATTTAAAGAATCTTTATTTATTTGATTATATATTCACTTTTCTCTCTTTGATTCACATCAACATGCATGTTTGTATGTAATTTTTTTTTTATATTTACACCTATTATATTAGTTATTATAGTATATTTATACTCACCGTGGATCTCTTCCTGGAGGTCACACTCGAATGGTCATCCATCCATCCTCTACACTGCTTATCCTATAGGGTTGTGGGGAACCTAAAGTCTATCCCAGGAGACAAGATAGGAGACACACTGGACACTTTTACACCAAACTCTCTGCAGGTCTTTAATCTTACAGCTGTATGTACATTAATAATATCCATCCATCCAACCAACCAACTAACCAACCATCCATCCATCCATCCATCCAACCAACCAACCATATATCCATCCATCCAACCAACCATCCATCCATCCATCCATCCAACCATATATCCATCCATCCATCCATCCATCCATCCATCCATCCATCCAGGTGCTGCTTTTCTACTTTTATTCATTTACTTTTATTATTTATTAAATACTCTCAAATATTTTTTTTTTATATTTATGCATTTAATAATAATATAAATGTAATAAAATATTTATTAAAGTTAAGCGGTGTTTATTGAATATTTTAATCTTTGTAGGGTTTTTTTTTAAAGTATAAATAAATTTAAAATTTGCTTACAATGTGATTTTTTTTTTTATTCTGATGGTGGAACTGTAATGAAGTTAATTGTTCATTTTGTACTTTTTTGACTCACTCTGGAGCTTTTCCTCTGCCGGTATGAAGACGGTGTCAGAGTCCTTTTTGAGGTCACTTGAGGAAACTCCGTCCGGCAGAGACACGGTGAAGGCCTCGGCGTTGTCCTCCGGGTTCAGATCCTCTTCGCTCAGCTCGTCGTCCTTCGACACGGAGGAGAAACCTATGCAGTAGGTCTGATATTCTCACTTTTCCCTCTGCACATCGTTATTCTCCGAGTCGTAGAGACACTTCGGATTCTGCTCTGCGTGACACTCGTACACGACTGCGGAGAGGAACATGGGGTCAGAGGGGACAGGGGACAGAAAAATGCCTCATCTGCTTCCTTTACCTTTAAGTAGCATCTGCCTTTAAACTTTTTTCCCCTACTATAGCATTATCGTTATATATAATCTGCTATGAGTCAAGAACTCTTATCTGATCTCTTAGTAAGAGATTATTTTCTGTGAAACTTTTTTCTAAATGATTCTATGGGAAGAAGACGAAGACGAAGACAAAGAAAAAGAAGAAGAAAAAGAAGAAGAAGAAGAAGAAGAAGAAGAAGAAGAAGAAGAAGAAGAAGAAGAAGAAGAATGACAGCACTTCATGATTATAGAAGTCAGAGCCACAGAGTTGGAGTCATTCAGAGGTTGGTCACAGATAGTTTTATGGTGAGATTAAAGATATGGGTGAAAACCTCCGCTAGCTGTGTGACCCACGCTTCGAGGACATGACGATGTTATGACAGGTTTAAAGTTAAAGCTCTAATGAAATCAGAAATACTCATGTTTCGTTCAACACACTGAGCACTGCTTCACCTGATTGTTTAGAATCATTTATATTTTGCCTATCCAGTGTCACCTAAATGAGGATGGATTCCCTTTTGGGCCTCTTCACACTTTCTTTGCCTTGCTAATTAGGAAAGGATTTAAAATTGAACATTTATATCCAGATTTCTGTAAATCAGCTTTGTGACAATTGTTAAACGTTCCATATAAATGAAATTGAATTGAATTAAACTAAGGCTCCCTCCCAGGGTTCTCCATATGGCCGTCTGGGTTTTCTCTGGATTCTCTGGGTTTCCTTTTACTGTCCAAATTAGTCAGTAGATGGACATTTTGGCCAGTGAGTGTGTGCATGGATGGAGTGGAGTCCCACCCAGGGTCTATGTTATAGGAGCTATAAACAAGGAGCTTAAACATTATAGGAGCTATCGTCTTTTTGTCTCTCTTGAAATAGCTGAATACATATAATACATATACTCTTCTGTCTTAAAGACTGTTAAAATGTTGGAAAACTTATTTCTGTACAAAGCAGGGTTTTCTGGCATTGCTGTTCCGGCAAGTTCTGAAACCAGAGAGGCTGAGGTAAATATTTGTTAACATAAATCCACACAAATAATTATAATCACATAATCTTCTCTGTCATTGGCTTTGGGCTTTATTTACTTATTATATTGTAAAAAAATATATATAAAATCTTAACAAGTAAAACCGAATAATCATTATAAACGTAGTCGACTTTTATCTTGAAAACAACGCTATGCTTCTATCTGATTGGTTTATTCCATTGTCCAATAGGAAGTAGCGTTAGTACTCGGGTCACCCGGTTACTGTTGTTATCGAAGCGGCACGTGTGGACGAGCTGAAGAAAAATAGTTACAAAATGGTAAGATAAATCATCTAGATTTCAAAAATCACTTAACATTCACGATGTTTAGTTAACAAGCTAAATGGCTGCTGTGGAAATTACAATCAATCCGGCCGTTAACGATTGATTTCGTACATTATGTTGGGCTGCGTCCCAAATATCTTTCTACTAAGATTACTAGTGCACTAAGTAGTGTACGAAATAACGGATGTTTCCGCTGTTGTAGTGCACAAGTGCGCCGTATAGGGAAGTATTTGGGACGTGGCCTTCGTTTTTAAAAGCCATGCTACATTGCTCATAGTTAGCACGCTGTATTAGTCT
Source organism: Hemibagrus wyckioides (assembly GCF_019097595.1). Lineage (NCBI taxonomy): Eukaryota > Metazoa > Chordata > Actinopteri > Siluriformes > Bagridae > Hemibagrus > Hemibagrus wyckioides. The sequence goes on from NC_080731.1 coordinate 3,874,392, forward strand.
TGTGGTTCAGATAAAATGAAGAATTATGTTTTATAGCCACACGAAAGAGAAAAAAAACAATTGTAATTTAAAATATTTCGATATAAAGATTATTAAATGAGCTCTGGCTAACAGCGTCCGATAGCATTTTTCTTAGCTAGCGTAGCTACATTCTACATGAAAGTAATTAAAGTGGTCTTGAAATTAAATTAAGTGTTTATTAGCGTAATGGACACTAATATGGCGATATATCTGGGGGAAAATGTACATATTTCTTATTTTAATGTCAAAGTGTGTCAGATAAAATTCTGATGAATCAACCTGTACTAGTCTTGTGTTCAACCAATTAAAATCTCCAGAGCGTTTAATGCCCCGCCTCTGGGGGGCGTGTCTCTCCACACACACACGCACTTTTCTAATTTATTAGTGTACATTTTATTTAAGCAGTGTGTTAAAAGATATATATACACTGCCCGTCCAAAAAAACAAAAAAAAAGTCACACTAATATTTGGTTGGACCGCCTTAAGCTTTGATTACGGCACGCATTCGTCGTGACATCGTTTCGATTAGCTTCTGCGATGTCACAACATTTATTCCCGTCCAGAGTTGCATTCATTTTCCGCCAAGATCTTGTATCGATCATGGGAAAGTCGGACCGCTGCGCAAAGTCTTCTCCGGCGCATCCCAAAGGTTCTCAATAGGGTTAAGGTCTGGACTCTGTGGTGGCCAATCCATGTGTGAAAATGATGTCTCATGCTCCCTGAAGCACTCTTTCACAGTTTTAACCTGATGAATCCTGGCATTGTTGTCTTGGAATATGCCTGTGCCATCAAGGAAGAAAAAAAATCTATTGATGGAATAACCTGGTCATTCAGTATATTCAGATAGTCAGCTGACCTCATTCTTTGGGCACATAACGTTGCTGAACCTAGACCTGACCAACTGCAGCAACCCCAGATCATTGCACTGCCCCCACGGGCTTATACAGTGGGTATTAGGCATGATGGCCTCTCTTCTTACCCTGATACGCCCATCACTCTGGAACAGGGTAACTCTGGACTCCTCAGACCACATGACCTTCCTCCACTGCTCCAGAGTCCAATCTTTATGCTCCGTAGCAAATTGAAGCCTTTTTTCCGATTAGCCTCACTGATAAGTGGTTTTCTTAAGGGTACACAGCTGTTTAGTCCCAATCCCTTGAGTTCCCTTCGCATTGTGTGTGTGGAAATGCTCTTACTTTCACTACTAAACATAGCCGTGAGTTCTCCTTTTGTTTTGTTTTTTTACAATTTGATTTCACCAAACGTTTAAGGGATCGCCGATCACGATCATTCAAGATTTTTTTCCGACCACATTTCTTCTTCAGTTTTAAATAATGCATTGGACAGCTCTTAACCCAATTTTAGTGGTTTCAGCAGTCTCCTTAGATGTTTTCTTTGCTTGATGCATGCCAATAGTTTGACCCTTCTGAAACAGATTAACAACCTTTGCACAACCACTGGATGTGTCTTCCGACATGGTTGTTCAAGAATTGAGAAGCTACTCCTTGCATCAGTTAGGGTCAAATAACCATGCAGTAATTATCCAATGGGAGGCTCTTACCTATTTGCGTAGTTAAATTCAGGTGGTGACCCTTTTTTTTTGGACGGGCAGTGTATATAAACAATCACTGTTTGACCGCAAAACTGAAACCGGAGGGTGCCTATACTTTAATCTTTGCTGAAAAGACAGAGATGCAAACTTGGACGTAATAACAACACAACTATTTAAACAGAGCTACGGGTGCCGTTACTTTATCATTTATTAAAAATACACTACTCACAAAAAGTTAAGGATATTTGGCTTTTGGGTGAAATTTATGGAAAATGTAAAAAGTTCACACTACAATGATATTATATCATGAAAGTAGGGCATTTAGGGTAGGGTGATTTCCTCATCTCAAACAATTTATTGAAACAAAAGGCAATAACAGTGGTGGGTATACCACAACAAAAAATCTCAATGTCTCAATAATTTGTCATGTGCCCTTGACCATCAATTACAGCTTGACAACGACGTCTCATGCTGTTCACGAGTCGACTTATTGTCTGCTGAGGTGGCCCTCAGGTCATTGAGGTTCTGGGGTGCAGGGTTACGAGCCTCTACACGGCGACTCAGCTGATCCCATAGGTTTTCTATGGGATTCAGGTCTGGAGAAAGTGCAGGCCACTCCATTTGAGGTACCCCAGCCTCCAGCAGCCGTTCCCTAATGATGCGACCTCGATGAGCTGGAGCATTGTCGTCCATGAAGATGAAATCAGGCCTGTGTTGTTCATGCAGGGGCACAATGACTGGATTAATGGTGTTATTCAGGTAGTATTGGCTTGTCACTGTACCATTCACAAGATGTAGGTCAGTTCTGTATTGAGTAGACACACCTGCCCAGACTGTAACACCACCACCACCAGTGGCTGATGCATAGCGCTCTCCTTGACGTCTCCAGCATCATTGGCGGCCATCATTTCTGCTCAACGTGAATCGACTTTCATCAGAGAACAGCACTGAGGCCCACTGGTCCCTCGTCCAGCGTAAATGCTCCCTGGCCCGACACCTGTGTCTGGTGGTGTGGTCAGGTACCCTTGCAGACCACGCTGATGTAAACGGTTTCGAATGGTCTGACGTGACACTTGGGTTCCTCTCACCTCCCTTAAATGTGCCTGGAGTTCAGTGGCATTCATCATCCGGTTCCACAGGGCACTGTTCACAATGAAGCGGTCATCAACGTGGGATGTGGACGTCCACTTCTATGCCTTTCTGTGACTCTTCCAGTCTCTCTGTATCTCTGTCCCAACCTGCTGATGGCACTCTGTGACACTCTAAGCTCATTGGCCACTTCCCTCTGAGAACATCCTGTTTGAAGCCTCACAATGGCGAGGTACTGTTGATCAATTGTTAGGTGCGGTCTTGGTCTCATGATGTCAAAATGTGAACAGCATGATGAAGAGGACTGTTTAAATACCAATTCTAATGGAACCAAAAAATTTATTGGATCAAACTCCAGTTGTGAATTTTGCCGTTAAGCACCTTGTTAGAGAACAGCAAGTTATGCAAAAAGTACTGAAACACTGAACAGTTGGACATGTGCATTCAAAAGTGTAGAGAAGGTCAAATTAAGTTCACCTGGAAAGGTTATAGTGCATTTTAGGTGCATCCTGAAATTTCACCCGAAAGCCAAATATCCTTAACTTTTTGTGAGTAGTGTATAATAAAGTAAAGTTAAACCGTTTGGTATTTACTTCAAGAGGACAAGAATCTTACATGTCAGTGTAATCCTATCTATTGAATAGCACCCTGTGTTTTAACTACATTCAAACTTTTGCCATTGAAGCTAACATGGCATTAAAAAATCAATCAAAAAAAAAAAATCAAGAGGACAAACAGAAGATTAAAAAATAAAGAAGAAAAACATCTGGTAGAAAAGTGACTTCAGTTGTGGCTTTTGACCAATCAGTATCCTGCACCGTTTTAAGCTCCGCCCACACGACCCAACCTCAGTGCCAGCTTGTTGGTGATTAAAAACACAGCAGAGGGTTGTGGTGTAACGTACGGTGCTGTGGATAATAACAGCGCTGCTTTTCTAACATTGCTCCTGTCCTGCTGCGTGTTCTGTTACAGTTACGGCGCGAGGTTCGACTCAGGAAAGAGTACCTATACAGGAAGGCCCAGGAGGACAGACAGCGCTCCATAGAGGAGAAGAAACAGAAAGTCAAATCTGCTTTAGATGGTGAGTCTTATATTCTTATATATTCTTACATATATGTACGCTTATTTTTGGTTAAAATATATATAATTATAAAAACAACATTCTGGAGAGTGTAAGATCTCTTCCTTTTTTTTTAATTAATTAATTAATTTATTTATTTTTTAAATAATAATTGAGAATACTTGCCCCGCTAATAGTACTAGACAAGACAATATGCCTCGCGCTGTACGATTTAGTTCATGGTCTGCAAGCGCAACACAAGTGACGCATTAACCTATAAAACTTTTTCTTTGACGTCTTGATAAAATGACAAAACCTCAATTTAACTGGAAATCTCTGAAAATTTTAAGATATTTCAAATCATTCCGATTCGAGACAATATCACAAGGAAGGGCATCATGATCTCATTTATCCCAATGTCGACATTAATTAAATTCAATCCAGTTTTATTTTTTTATGACACTTTATTTCGCTCGGCTCGCACAACACTAAAATTCCATACGATTTCGTTTCAGTGTGTGACTGTGTGATAGATAGATAGATAGATAGATAGATAGATAGATAGATAGATAGATAGAATTGTGATGGCTAGACCACTGGATCAGAGCATCTCCAACACTGCAGCTCTTGTGGGGTGTTCCCGGTCTGCAGTGGTCAGTATCTATCAAAAGTGGTCCAAGGAAGGAACAGTGGTGAACCGGTGACAGGGTCATGGACGTCCAAGGCTCATTGATGCACGTGGGGAGTGAAGGCTGGCCCGTGTGATCCGATCCAACAGACGAGCTACTGTTGATCAAACTGCTGAAGAAGTTAATGCTGGTTCTGATAGAAAGGGGTCAGAATACACAGTGCAGGACGGGTCAGGGCTGTTTTGGCGGCAAAAGGGGGACCCGGGCAGTATTAGGCAGGTGGTCATAATGTTATGCCTGACTTTATTGATCCCATTAGGGAACAACTTTTGTTACAGCAGCTTAGACAGCTACAAGATACAACACACACAAAAATGAGTTGTATTTATTAGGAAATATTCTGGCGGTACATCGGAGCTGAAACACGGAGCAGTTCTTGTTTCATCTTTTCAACTCCTAAACGTCTGTATAAGAGTTTTCTTCTAGCTTCAGAAGTTTAGACGTTTACATTTCACCAATCGAGACGTGTGGCCAAAAATCTATTTTACATTTTATTAAAAAAAAAAAGATTATTATTCAAAAATTGCTTTTACATTGGAAATATTTAAACTTTAAAAAATAAAAATAAATAAAATTTGATCACAGAAGTTTTTTACAGAGAGATTCAGTATGCATAAATAAATAAATAAATAAAAATAAAGTAAGCAAGTAACTAAGTAATAAATAAATAATGAATGAATTAAATAAATGGATTAATTTACTAAGTAATAAATAAATGAATTAATTTGTTTTTGTATGTATGTATTTATTTAAAATTTATTTTCCCTCTCAGTGCTGATTTTTTTTCTTTCTCTAACCACACATTATGTAACCTTTAATCCGACTCTCTACCTCACTTCAGTTGATTTTCTTCTTCGTCCGTTTGTTACGTCTTCATCTTCTTTCTTTATCATAAACAGCGTTCAGACCTTTTCTACCGCGATTATTCTCAGATGTTGATCTTGAAATTAAAGCCTTTTTTTTCCCCCCTTCCACAGAAAACCATCTGATACCTACAGAGATTCGCAAACAGGCTTTACATCTGCAGAAGCTCCTGGAGTTTGATGACGAGGGTGGAGATGGTAAATCTTCATCACTGACATGATCTTTTAAGCATTTACCTGGTTAAAGAGTTGTAAAAAACAGCATAGAAAATATCAACACCGTCCTAAACGTCTCTGGAAGTCACGCAAATCTTTAATAACAATTCCTCTAATCTGACGATTTCTGTACCAGTTTTTAATAATCTCCTGATTGTGATGGAGATGGTGAAGACTGTTAGACACCTTTTCTGATTTTTTCTCTGTAGCCTACTTGATGAGTTTTTCCTCCATTATGACCACATGCTGCTTTTAAACCATTATCTTATCTTTCATATCTATTGGAATAACCACAGGCCTTGGGTTAGGTTAGGGTTGGGTTTTATCAGACTTGTTGGTGTTTAGTTTTTTTCCTGATTTAATGCAGTATTAAAGCGGTTTAAGCAAAAGTATCAGACTTGATCATTTGGTGTAGAAGATAGAGACAGACAGTATTCATCCTGAACCTAAACTGATATAACTGTTGTGTGTGTGTGTCTGTATCTGTGTGTGTCTGTCTGTCTGCCTGCCTATGTGTGTCTGTTTGTCTCTGTGTGTGTGTGTCTGTCTATGTTTGTGTCTGTTTGTGTGTGTGTGTGTCCATCCCAGGCGTCAGCTCGCATATGGACGACGAGTACAAGTGGGCCGGAGTGGAAGACCCAAAAGTCATGGTGACGACATCCAGAGACCCGAGCTCTAGACTCAAGATGTTTGCCAAGGTGATTTTTAAAATTTTTTATTTTATTTATTTTTTTTGTGAGTTTGTTGATGTGTGTAAGACATCATGTAAAAAAAACCTACCTTTAAACACACAGCTTATGTGCTTGTTAACCACAGGAAGTGAAGCTGATATTCCCAGGGGCCCAGCGCATGAACAGAGGAAACCATGAAGTTGACACGCTGGTGCATGCGTGCAAGGCCAACAGCGTGACTGATCTGGTGATAGTGCACGAAACCAGAGGACAGCCAGGTAAAGACATTTAAAATCCTCATCTGGTGTGATCTTTTCTGTATGCACCTCCATGCTGAGTGTCCCTGTGCCTTTTTTAATGTCCTCAGACGGTCTGATCGTGTGTCACCTGCCTTTCGGACCGACGGCGTATTTCACTCTGTATAATGTAGTGATGAGACACGACGTCCCAGACATCGGCACCATGTCCGAGGCCTTCCCCCATCTTATCTTTCATAACTTCACCTCTCGCCTCGGCAGACGGGTGAGTCACACAGGAAGACATCGTCTGGTCAATCACCAAACAAAAAAATACTCAGTGCTCACCACCAGTTACATTCTTAGACAACATTTATCTTCTAGTGTAGTTGCATTTAATTTTTTTATTTTGCATATCAAAGTTTATACATGTTTTTAATCCATTTATGTAGAATAGCCGTTAGATCTGTTACTGTGTACAAAGTTACAATGGAAATGGTGCCAGAGCTGCTGTTATAGAAGTACACTATATTGCCAAAATATTGAATTCAGGTGTTGGACTCGGGCCCCTTAGTTCCAGTAAAAAGGAACTCTTAATGCTTCAGCTTCATACCAAGACATTTTGGACAATTTCATGCTCCCAACTTTGTGGGAACAGTTTGGGGATGACCCCTCCCTGTTCTAACATCACTGTACACCAGTGCACAAAGCAAGGTCCATAAAGACATGGATGAGTGAGTTTGGTGTGGAGGAACTGGACTGGCCTGCACAGAGTCTTGACGTCAACCCCATAGAACACCTTTGGGATGAATTAGAGCGGAGACTGTGAGCCAGGCCTTCTCGTCCAACATCAGTGCCTGACCTCACAAATGTGTTCCTAGAAGAACGGTCAAAAATTCCCATAAACACACTCCTAAACCTTGTGGAAAGCCTTCTCAGAAGAGATGAAGCTGTTATAGCTGCAAAGGGCGGGACAACTCCATATTACATTCATGTGCATGTAAAGGCAGACGTCCCAGTCTTGGCCTGGCTCACAGTCTCCGCTCTAATTCATCCCAAAGGTGTTCTATGGGGTTGAGGTCAAGATTCTGTGCAGGCCAGTCAAGTTCCTCCACACCAAACTCACTCATCCATGTCTTTATGGACCTTGCTTTGGTCACTGGTGTGCAGTCATGTTGGAACAGGAAGTGGTCATCCCCAAACTGTTCCCACAAAGCATGAATTGTCCAAAATGTCTTGGTATGAAGCTGAAACATTAAGAGTTCCTTTCATTGGAACTAAGGGGCCGAGCCCAACCCCTGAAATCAATGATTTGGAGGGGTGTCCCAAAACCTTTGCCAATATAGTGTATGTAGCATAGCCGCTAGATCGGTTCCCATGTACAAAGTTACCACAGAAACGATGCCAGAGTTGCTGTTATAGAAGTAAATCAGTATTTTCTGGCCAATCAGATTCAAGCATTCAACAGCACTGTGGTATACTGCGAAGTTAAAAACATGCATCCTTTTAGAGTGCATAATTAAGTCAGATGCTCTGAAGAGGCACAATCTCTAATCAGTTTTCCTGAAAAAAATGGCAGATTTCTAATCCTGATGTTGACATATGATGATGTTTATTGGGTGTTTGAAGCCTATTATGTGATAATGTGCAACCAAGTGACCTGCATCTCAGTTTTTTTTGTCAGATTTTTTCTCTACCCCTTTTGAATTGCCTCCATAATACTCAAATGCTGGTTGTCTGGCCAAAGGGCAGAAGGGCCTTAGTAAGAGATGTGACCAAGCACCTGATGGTCAGTCTGACTGAGGTCCAGAGATGTGTGGAAATGGGATAAATTTCCAGAAGCACAATCATCACTGCAGCCCTCCACAGATCTTTTTTTGTCCGATTTTATTCTACCGCTTTGAATTGAATCATTGTTTTTAAGCCGCACAGTTTACAGACCTCAAAGTTCTCTAAGTACGCGAGCAGCTAGCATAAACCATAAAAGTGTTTAGTTTGTCTTATTCTTTATTTGTTTATATTAACTTTTCATGTTGTGGAAAGTTCTTAAAACAATTGAGCTCTTGTTCCCTCTTATTTTATAGCAGATATAAACATTAATTCAGTTATCATCCTTTCTTTTGTCCCCTCTTTCTTTCTTGAGGTTGATAAGATATAAAACGCAGCATGTGATGCTATGCTCTGGATGTTTTGGTTAGCTTCACTTTCTCTCAGCCATAAACATCATTTAACCAAACATTTTCTCCTTCAAAAGTTTCATATTAGAGTTAGATGTATTAGACAGGAATAAAAAAAATTGAGCTTTTAACTATTTTTTTCCCCACACAAACATTAGAAAAGTAAAAACATTGCTAAAACCGGCGATGGCTGGAAATGCAGCGCCGTAGCGGAAGCACCATCTGATGGTCAACATGTGCGTTACATTTTTAAAATCTCATGGGCTCCATTTCTTTATATGTTAATACCTCCAAAAACGTTTTAGGAGTTTTTCTAAATTAAAAGAATGCGATCGGATAATATTATGGTCCACGGAAAAAAATATCGATTGCATCCACCATTCAGCATGTTCCCATATTTCAGCATGACAACTGAAGGTTACAGGAGATTGAAGATTTCAGACATTCGAGGAGAAGATGCCAACTCCATGTGGACTTTTAGGACAACAAGCTCATAATCAATACACAAAATAACATGGAGGAGTTGGTGTTAAATCTATAAAGAACTCAGATGTTGAGCTAATTTATGAGTTGCTCAGAAGCTCCTGGTTCCACAACTCCAACTGACTGTATATAACTGTAGAAAGGACATTATTTATAATCACACTCTCGGGTGTTTAGAATCATTTATAATCACACTCTCTGGTGTTTATAATCATTTATAATCACACTCTCTGGTGTTTATAATCATTTATAATCACACTCTCTGGTGTTTATAATCATTTATAATCTCACACTGGTGTTTATAATCATTTATAATCACACTCTGGTGTTTACAATCATTTATAATCACACTCTCTGGTGTTTATAATCATTTATATTCACACTCTCTGGTGTTTATAATCATTTATATTCACACTCTCTGGTGTTTATAATCGTTTATAATCACACTCTCTGGTGTTTATAATCATTTATAATCACTCTCAAGTTGTTTATAATCATTTATAATCACACTCTCTGGTGTTTATAAACATTTAAAATAGGGATTTATTTTTCCCTCTTACAGGTGTCCAGCATCCTGAAGTACCTGTTTCCGGTTCCCAAAGACGACAGCAGGCGTGTTATTACATTTGCAAATCAAGATGATTTCATCTCCTTCAGGTAGCTAAACTGAGTCTTTTACTATTGAGCCATTGTGATCATTTGGTTTAGTGTTAGTTTGTGCAGCCTGGATAATTTGAATAAATCTATTATTTGGAGGTAAGCACTATAGACACCCTGATGTACAGTATGTTTTGTTATTTTTTGGGGGCCAAGCACCAAAAATGTGTAGACACTTTCCTGGGATTGTCTTTGTCCCTAACAAATTTGACTTAAAAAAATCACCAAACAGAAATTGATGCAATTTCCATGCAATTGATGCAATTTTGATATACTGACCCCAATCTTGGGAAGGTACCCGAAAACAGGAAGTGAGGCAATATCTCATCAATGGGTTGACATTCCATCCCAAATCCCCAAGCTCTGATGGCTCTTGGTTTTTCCTCTGTCAGTAAGGAGTAGGGAAAGAAAGTGCTTGGCCCCCTTAATCGCTGCTCTCAGCTATATACAGGGGTTGGACAATGAAACTGAAACGCCTGGTTTTAGACCACAATAATTCATTAGTATGGTGTAGGGCCTCCTTTTGCGGCCAATACAGCATCAGTTCGTCTTGGGAATGACAGATACAAGTCCTGCACAGTGGCCAGAGGGATTTTGAGCCATTCTTCTTGCAGAATAGTGGCCAGGTCACTACGTGATGCTGGTGGAGGAAAACGTTTCCTGACTCGCTCCTCCAAAACACCCCAAAGTGGCTCAATAATATTTAGATCTGGTGACTGTGCAGGCCATGGGAGATGTTCAACTTCACTTTCATGTTCATCAAACCACTCTGTCACCAGTCTTGCTGTGTGTATTGGTGCATTATCATCCTGATACACGGCACCGCCTTCAGGATACAATGTTTGAACCATTGGGTGCACATGGTCCTCCAGAATGGTTCGGTAGTCCTTGGCAGTGACGCGCCCATCTAGCACAAGTATTGGGCCTAGGGAATGCCATGATATTGCAGCCCAAACCATCACTGATCCACCCCCATGCTTCACTCTGGGCATGCAACAGTCTGGGTGGTACGCTTCTTTGGGGGTTCTCCACACCATAACTCTCCCGGATGTGGGAAAGACAGTGAAGGTGGACTCATCAGAGAACAATACATGTTTCACATTGTCCACAGCCCAAGATTTTCGCTGCTGGCACCATTGAAACCGACGTTTGGCATTGGCACAAGTGACCAAAGGTTTGGCTATAGCAGCCCGGCCATGTACATTGACCCTGTGGAGCTCCCGATGGACAGTTTTGGTGGAAACAGGAGAGTTGAGGTGCACATTTAATTCTGCAGTGAGTTGGGCAGCTGTGGTTTTATGTTTTTTGGATACAATCCGGGTCAGCACCCGGACATCCCTTTCAGACAGCTTCCTCTTGCGTCCACAGTTGCTCCTGTTGGATGTGGTTCGTCCTTCTTGGTGGTATGCTGACATTACCCTGGATACCGTGGCTCTTGATACATCACAAAGACTTGCTGTCTTAGTCACAGATGCGCCAGCGAGACGTGCACCAACAATTTGTCCTCTTTTGAACTCTGATATGTCTCCCATAATGTTGTGTGCATTGCAATATTTTAAGCAAAACTGTGCTATTACTCTGCTAATTAAACCTTCACACTCTGCTCTTACTGGTGGAATGTGCAATCAATGAAGA
>NC_080731.1:3890740-3925740 GCF_019097595.1 Hemibagrus wyckioides
TAAATGCATTGGGTTCTTATTCTGGGCTCATATGCTTGTCTGTACACAGTATAGTTTATTAATAATGTGTTCACCGAGTTTGGTGTGTTTACAACACTGTTTTAATGCATTAAGCCATGTTAAGCGTTTTTCACGTTAAGCGTTTTAGAATGTCCCTAGAATAGCTGTCAAGACAAACCACACCTAATTTTATGTATTTATTTCTTTTTTTTTTAACTTTAGTGACCAGACGTTTGCTTTGGACACTCAGAAGCTTCAGGGAAAATACATAGAGCTGCAGAGATCTCTGCATCCTGACAACTTCAGCCAGAAATCCCAGGTACTGAGCTTTTTACATGGCACTGACCCTGAGGTAGAAAGAGAGAGAGAGAGAGAGAGAGAGAGAGAGATACACACACTGCCCTCTGCTGACATCATGGGGAATTACAAGCCAGTAATTTAATATATGTTAGATTTTTTTCGTAAATCTTTGCTGTTTTTTGTATTTTGACGTCACCAGTAGGCGTTCCTACTACCGGTTGCCATGGTAACAACGTTTGTCAGCGTGTGATGCAGCTAGCGCTCCCATTCGGTTTTCTTGCAGATAAAATAAAACATTCTAGAGGAAGATTTTGGCGTGTGTGTATGAAATTCATCAGCGCTTATCTGCGTCACGTTATATGATACGAGACGAGGGAGAAGCAGTGTGTGGTGAAGGATCACGTTCTCTCTACTTCACCCATATTGATAGTTGATGCACCAAGTCGCTTCTTATTCACTGGACACGCCCACATCTAGTCGTTGTTGTTTATGTAACCAGAAGACACCAGCTCTCATTGAAAAAGAATGAACTCTGGTCGCTTTGTCGCTGTATGTGTGAACATAGTGGTAGAAGCCATTATATGGCTGTAAATGGATTCACATCACCAGCCCTGATACTCAGGCCTTGGCATTTAAACGTTTCAACAGCTCAAGATGACCTTCCTCACAGCAATACATCACCTCCACAAGGCTGAATCTACAAGTCGCATCAGACATCAAGCTGATCCTCTCAAAAAACCCTGTGCAACCTGTAGCCTTAGATTCCTCTTCTTATCTGAAAATGTAGTGCATTTTGAAATGCTTTTCGGCTTAACACGGATGCAAAGAGTGTTTATTTCCTCAACGAAGGCGTTCCTCGCTGTGGAGCTTGTCTGTCAAACCATTCTGAACGTCTTCCACATGGATCTAATGCCACTTTCAAGGTTTCCAAAGAAATCTGACTACCTGCTGATAGCATTCCCACAGCCGTCGAGGTTTTTAACCCCGCCCCCTTGTTTGACAGACAGCAAAGATCCTACTACTGTTTCTTAAAAAAAAACAAACCTAAACGCTCATGGCTTTCCAAAGTTCTCAAACATCTTGATTCACTTCATGATTGTTGTTTTCTATTAAAAACCAAAGCAGTGAATGGAGCTCAGTGATCACATAATCAAAAAACGCTTGACTTAAAACCATTGCTCAGTCTTCAGCCCACTAATCTCCACGTGACAGTTTATTCTGCCGAGTTTCCCAAACCGCCGAAACGGTTCCTCACTGGTTCTCGCTCATTTCCCTGCCGTTATTCTTCCCGACACTCGTGTCTCGCCTCGTCTCTGCTCCGGAGAGATCCGCCCAACTCCCGTCCCTTCCGCCGTTACCCAAACACAGAGACACCTGAGAACAACGGAGAAAGAATCCAATTATCGACGTGGCCGAGGACTCGTGATTGGAGAGAGCATCTGTGAGCCTGGGGATTGTTCTGAACCGGTGTGATAGTTGTGAATGACTAGCTGTGAGCAAAATGTGAGAGTTTTAGATTACTTCCCCCCCCCCCTTTTGTGAACTTACAAAAGAGCAATTTCCTTTCGACACCCCATGTTTGCTGGCTGAGCTATTTTTAACCGGTGTGCCCGTCAGATTCTTTGAACACAATGATATTTCATTAATTTGGATGGGTTTTTTTTGTGTGTCTCTCTTTGTTCCAGACAGAACAGAGATATTCTGAAGAGCAATCAGCTTTGATAAACAAAGCCTACAGGACTCTACAGAAACCTCTTACACGGAGCGTCTACATGGTAAGAAAAGCTTTTTGTAGATGCATGCGAAATCTCAAAGTAGCTTCCTGCAACGTGACGCTGAGGCAAGAAAGCTTTCCGTAAAAAAAACAAACAAAAACAAAACGTTTGTTTGAGAGTTCATCAGCAGTAATGTTTATTTTTATGTCTTTAGCTTGTCAGATTCTTAGCATAAAATAATGTTTTAATTATTTTCGGGATTTGTTCTTTTTTCCCCTGCTGCTGCTGCCAAGGGCACAGTTCCAGTGTTTGTACATTTTCACAGCCCCCTTGTGATCGTGCATGAATTTGTTTTATAGACAAAATTAGGCACTTTAGGCACTACTGTGAGAAACACGGTATAATACACTTACAATGTGGACCGTACGAGCTGCTTAACCACAGTAATGTGACAGTATGTACTGCATACGATTCAGTACCCGCTGCATACGATTCAGTACCTGCTACATATGATTCAGTACCTGCTACATACAATTCAGTACCCGCTGCATACGATTCAGTACCCGCTGCATACCATTCAGTATCCACTGCATACGATTCAGTACCTCCTGCATACCATTCAGTACCTGCTGCATATGATTCAGTTCCCTCTTGCCTATGGATCGTTTGATTCATTATGTAACTGCTGCGTTCGGTTCAGTACCTGCTGCATTCTATTCAGTACCTGCTGTGTTTGATTCTGTGTGTATTACAGTCGATGCAGTATGTAACTGTTGCATTTGATTCAGTACTAACTGGGCTTGATTCAATACTTGCTACATATGATTCAGTTCCATCTTGCAAACAGTTCTTTACGTGCTACCTGCTTTTCATTAGATACTCTGTTCAATACAGTACCAGCTGTGTTCAGTTCAGTATGTACTGCATGTGATTCAGCACCCATCGCATACGATTTAGTTCCCTCTTGCCTACGATTCAGTAATGGCTACAGCTGATTCAGTACCTTCTACCTACAATTCAGTACCTGCTCTGTACAATTCAGTACCTGCTACATATGTTTTATTACCTGTTACGTATGACTCAGTAACTGCTACATATGATTCAGTAACTGCTACATACGATTCAGTACCTGCTTCATATGATTCAGTACCTGCTGCATATGATTCAGTACCTGCTACATATGATTCAGTACCTGCTACATATGATTCAGTGCTACATATGATTCAGTAACTGCTACATATGACTGAGTACCTGCTACATATGATTGAGTACCTGCTACATATGATTCAGTACCTGCTACATATGATTCAGTACCTTCTACATATGATTCAGTGCTACATATGATTCAGTAACTGCTACATATGACTGAGTACCTGCTACATATGATTCAGTACTTGCTACATATGATTCAGTACCTTCTACATGATTCAGTACCTGCTACATATGATTCAGTACATTCTACATGATTCAGTAACTGCTACATATGATTCAGTACCTGCTGTATATGATTCAGTACCTGCTACATATGATTCAGTACCTTCTACATGATTCAGTACCTGCTGCATATGATTCAGTACCTGTTGCATATGATTCAGTACCTGCTACATATGATTCAGTACCTGCTGCATATGATTCAGTACCTTCTACATGATTCAGTACCTGTTGCATATGATTCAGTACCTGTTGCATATGATTCAGTACCTGCTACATATGATTCAGTACCTGCTGCATATGATTCAGTACCTGCTACATATGATTCAGTACCTTCTACATGATTCAGTACCTGCTGCATATGATTCAGTACCTGTTGCATATGATTCAGTACCTTCTACATGATTCAGTACCTGCTACATATGATTCAGTACCTTCTACATGATTCAGTACCTGTTGCATATGATTCAGTACCTGTTGCATATGATTCAGTACCTGCTACATATGATTCAGTACCTGCTGCATATGATTCAGTACCTGCTGCATATGATTCAGTACCTGCTACATAGGATTCAGTACCTGCTACATAGGATTCAGTAACTGCTACATACAATTCAGGACCTACTACGTTCGATTCATTAAATAATTCATATGATTCAGTAGTACTACATATGATTCGGGTAGCTACTGCTCAGCTGTTAACACAGTACGTACTGACCAGTACATACTGTGATCTGTGATGTCATAAAAAAAAATTTTTTTTTCTTGAAAGCAGTATTTATTATTCCCAACTCTTCTGCCATCCAAGTTGCAGTGACAGAGCTGTTACCATGGTAACTACACCGCGTTAATATAAACTTTGCGATTTGCAGCTGCACTGCTGTCAGAGCTGCAGTTATAGAGATCTGACCAATCAGATTAAAGAACTCGTCATCGCTGTGGTATAAAAAAAAAACCAGTTACTGGTCTTGACGATGACGAAGATGATGATGATGATGGTGACGATGATGATTCGCAGTTGCAGTTGCGAGGAGTCGAGCTGGATGAAGGCACAGATTCTGCAGCAGATCCAGCTTTGCTGTTAAAGGTCATGGAGGTCAACGAGAAGCTGGCAGAGACTCAGAGCCTCGACGAGGTCAACGCTGTAGGCCAGGAAGTGCAAGGTGAGCACCGCTACACAGCGTGATTTAGAAAAAATAAAATAAAATAAATAAAAAAAAGCTGGTGAACATCTCTACACCCACACGTAGGCCTTGTTTATTTGACTTCTCATGTACGCTTTATAGAAATGCTCAAGGCTATGTTTTCATTTTCACTCTTTTTTTTTTTCTATCTTTAGCAATTTGGATATTTATTTCTGCCTAGCGTGCTCTTTTTAAAAAATTTTTTTTGACAGGATTAAAAAAATAAATAAATAAATAAATAAGAAACAACCTTGCGCTGTGGCATTCCCTTCGCCATTCATTTAAAAAAAACGAGGGCACTGTAAATACACGTGATCTTTTCTTCTCTTCTCCAGTGACCCTGAAAAATCTGACTGAACAGATGAATTCGTCGCTAAACAAAGGTATCCTCCTAATTTTCCTCTTCACTTCTTGTAAATTTGAGGTCGGTCGATACACACGGCCAAGGTTGCGCTTAACTGAGGGACCTTGACTCGTGGGAGATAGGTGTTTTTAAAACATATATATTTATTTCATTTCTTTATTATATCCTAACCCCAATTTTCTCAGGGGACCTGCAGTCAGCCAGAGAGATCCTGGCCCAAATGAAATACTTTGCAAATCTGGAAGAGAAAGTAAAGGAGAAACTGAGGGAGAACTTGTGAGGTGTTGGAGAAGGACGGATTGTCGCTTCCTCTGCTTCCGTGTTGCAGTTTAATCTATAATAATGAACATGTAAAAGATGAATAACTTGTAAATTAAAGTCTATTTTTAATCAGTGTGGTCATTGTGTGCTGTTTTAGAGGGAAACAATTGGGATACAACTAACACATTTAAATTAGTGGTGTGACTGAGTATATTCAATATGTAAATGCTGCATTCGATTCGGTACCAACTGGGTTCGATTCAATACTTGCTACATATGATTTAGTTCCCTCTTGCAAACAATTTTTACCTGCTTACTCGATTCAGTATGTACTGCATGTGATTCAGAACCCATTGCATACGATTTAGTTCCCTCTTGCCTACGATTCAGTAACGGCTACAGCTGATTCAGTACCTGCTACATAGGATTCAGTACCTGCTACATAGGATTCAGTAACTGCTACATAGGATTCAGTAACTGCTACATAGGATTCAGTACCTGCTACATATGATTCAGTAACTGCTACATATTATTCAGTACCTGCTACATACGATTCAGTACCTGCTACATACGATTCATTACTTGCTTATATGATTCAGTACCTGCTACATACGATTCATTACTTGCTTATATGATTCAGTACCTGCTACATATGATTCATTACCTGCTACATATGATTCATTACCTGCTACATAGGATTCAGTACGTGCTACATAGGATTCAGTACCTGCTACATATGATTCAGTAATTGCTACATACGATTCATTGCCTAATACATATGATTCAGTACCTGCTACATATGCAAATTTCAATTACTAACAGAATTAAACAACTAAAATTTTAACAGTGCTAATCACATCCAAATTAGTGGTGTAACCGAATTTATTATTCCAACATATGTGCACGAAATGGATACAGACATGAATACATAAGCAATATTGTTTGTTTTGTTAGAAAATTTCACAGGACACAACAACAGCAAAAAAAAATTCAAGCAAGCAGGAGGATTTTACTTTCATGCTGTCAGATATGAAGCACGTGGGATAAAGAGTTTGTCACTTTCCCAAGAAACCGGAAGTGGTAACCTTTTCAGCGCTGACATTCAAGACACCTTCTGTAAATGTTACCCAAACGTCTCCTAACAAAATCTTCACCACACCGATGATCCGGTTTTCTTCGTAAATTATTTCTTTAAAATTCTTTACCTCATCATCGCCCCACAAGTCCCTGTGAATGAGCTGTTGCTATAGAAACAATAAGCTCATTAATATTATTCCATCGTAAAGATGGAGCCACTCTCCAGGGCTGTACACAAAAAAATCCCTTCCTGACCAATCAGAATCGAGAATTTCAGCAATTATATCGAGTAATTATACACTACTCACAATATATATCGATTTTGATATATTGAAGTTCCCACAAACGTAATCCTTTAAAAAATAATAATAATAAAATAAATAAATAAAATAAAATAAAAAGACATCTTTGACTTAAGGTTTTCGGCTTGACTGCTCCCGCAGTACCAGCTGTGATTAATGCGTCTTATTAGACTGTAATGTGAACTGATTCATTAGGCTGTAATTGGAGCAAGTTTCTGCTCGATTGTGTCATTACTCCGGACACACAGTAAAACATCGCACTCTTATTAGATACAGCCTCAACGAAATTGTTTTATTGCACCGGTTTGTAGTGTCGCTTAGGGTGGGGGATAAACTAAATTATGTAGAAATCCACTTAGCAATTCAAAGATTTATGATTGTGTGTGTGTGTGTGTGAGAGAGAGAGAGAAACATGAGTGTGTATGTGTTTGAATACCTCACTCAGGCTGTAGAGGGAACCCTGTCACCTGAAAATGACGCAGTGAGACTTTGTTTACATGCATCACGTTTTTTTTCTCCCCCCCCCTCGAAACATAAAACATGTGATTATATAAAGCCACAATTAAATGTCGGATTCCAGAATAAAAAGATTTATTTCTTCTCGATTTCGTCACACTCGTCTGTCGCGTGTCTCTGCGTGTAAGCTGTCAGACAGCATTGACTTTAAATCGTTAATTAAAATCTTAATTACTTCCTAATCAACAAGCAAGAAGCGAAACAAACATCTGAGGATACAGGAAAAGACTGAGATCTCTGAGATCCCAACAGGATGGTGGTGAAGCCGGCGGCGTCTGTCCTGTGGTAACAGGCCTCGCCTGCTTGTTTATTAAGCGTAGAACGTCTGCATCATGTAGCAGAGTTTTCCTTCACCGAGACCCCATTTCCTTAATGCATGCAGATTGGCTGGGAATTAAACGTCGCCCACCCACGGCAGTAAAGAGACACTGAGGGAGAAAGAGAGAGAGAGAGAGAGAGAGAGAGAGAGAGAGACAGAGAGAGGCATGTGGCCTATTTATTATTCAAGCTGTAATCGGGAAGCGTGTACCACGCTCCCAAATTAATGAGAAAATGTGACTGACCAATTCCAGAGCCGCCGCTTTGCTCTACCGACTCTTTGAAATTGAGTTTGAAAAAGAGAGAGAGAGAGAGAGAGAGAGAAAGAAAGAAAGAGAGAGAGAGACAGAAAGAGAGAGAGAGAGAGGCTGTCAGCAGCAACATAGGAGAAGAGAGACTGAAGAAAACCAGCTTTAAAGAAAAACAGTGCCTCGAAGAGAAATTGACTTGGACGGCACACAGGAGGGCACTGAGCAGGAGCCCGTGTTTGTTTTAGCTTCTCGCCCCGACTCAGACGAAGAACTGATAAACATGCAGGAAGCTTTATTGTCTATCACAACATGATAGAAACGTACCAAAACAGACAGACGGACAGACAAAATAAATATAGAATCAAAAAATGTGGTAGGATAATAAACAGAGGCGCTGATAGAAACTTGGGGTTCCTGGTCAGGTCAGTCCTCGACAGCACACACTGCTCCATGGTGTCTCCTTCAGCCTGACCTCGTCTTCACCTCCATTGACGATCAGAGTTCAACCTGATCACCAAAACGTGTGCATCTGTAGTGTTTTTAAAATGACCACAGATGTTTCATTAAAACTTTTAAAAACGCATGCTTTCTTAGAGTCTAAGTTTCATTTCTAAGCTTTTACAATAGCTAAGTTGCACCAGAGGTCTTAATCAGTCTTCATTATCTATGTACAGCATGAACACTGTACATTACAACTTCTCTGGATCCCAGCTCCGTGTGCATCTGTGAGAAGCTGAACGTTAAATATTTAACCACAATATCCATATATTTTTTCCCGGATCACCAAGGCTAGCTTAAAGCTTAGCCTGGTATTAATGCTAATAAGCGATTTAGCGTCTGAAAGAACTCCTCCTCTACATTTTCTTTTCTGACGCTTGGCAGGGATTATTAAAATTACGTACATAGCTCCTAGTTTGGTCTGTTAGAGAAAAATCTTTAATTTGGTGTAAGAACACGAGGTGTGGATTAGCATAGGTCCAGCGGTCGATGATGTTTTCATGGCTGCTTGAGGAGACCGCATTTCATTCCAGAGCTCCAGCAACAGTCACCTTAATTGGCGGCGGCGAAGTTTCAAAGCAGGAGATAACAGGCGCATGTCAGGGGAACGCTTCCTTCACAAACCCGGAGACGAGATAAAGATAATGACGCTTTTTTTTTCCCCCTGTGAGGTGTGTTCTTATATAAAGATGTTTTCCTCTGCTTTTTAAAGATTCATGAGATCTTCTTGACGCACATATTGAGGGAACCGGGACGCGCGCCGCTTTTTTTTTTTTTGTACGTGATGTTCCTGCTGTAGGTGTCTGTCTCGTTGTGGCACTTTTCCGGCGATATGAAGACGGCAGGAGGGATTCTGGGAAGGATTCAGCAATGAGATGCTTCTCGAGGCTGCAGCAGGGGTTTTATGAGTCCAAAACTTCAGTCATCTTCTAGGTCTTTAGTTTTAAAATGTGATTCCGCTTATTTCAGAACAAGGTCTAATTAGGACTCATTAGCCAACCTCATTTTCCTGTCTTATTTCACCAATTTATTAGAAATAATCCCAAATCAAGCTGCATCTACTCACCTCAGCTGTAATACGAATCAGTACCTGAGGCCAGCTGAGTCGCCGAAGCATAACGAATAGCCTGCAAAATCGAACGACGACAGGACGACAGAGAACGTAGCATTTACGGGAAAGGTATGAAAATCTGGAAACGTGACAGGAAACACCTCATCCTGTGTGCGTGTGCAAGCCCCCGGGAACGTAGTTCCTGATTTTAATTAAAGATTGGCAGAGCGTCAAGCTGCTGGCGCATCAACGGGATCAGAAAGAATATCAATGGATAAGATGTTCTTTTGAATCCGTAGGAGGGAAGAAAGGAGGGGAAAAAACGCACTATGAAAGAAATTAAAGAAATCTCCAGCCTCTGGTTACGTCTCTGGGACTCGACGGGTTGAAAATGAAAAGCTTTTCTCTAAAGACAAGGAGGATAATAAGTGTATCCTGTGCCATTCTCTCCCCGGTCGTCGTATTACCTTTTGGATGCAAAACATTCGTTCAGCATTAAGGGGACGTTTTCTTGGAAAATTAAAGCCTTTAATTCAATTTGCTGCGATTGATTCTTTCTCAATGCAAATCCCTCCCTTTGCAAAATCTCTTCTTTCATCTCAGACTCTTTTGCTGTTCTGGCTCTTCAGACAGTGGGTTTAGGATTTTCACCCAATCCTTTCTTTCAAAATTTAATGCCGTGTATTTTGATGTGATTTCGCAGACGTTTACATAAGAGGTTCAGTCTTCACAAAACCTAGTTAAAATCATAGATGTTGTTTTTTTATGGCTTGAAAGATTCTTCGGTAATCTGGGACTTTCTTAACCCGAACGTAAATATTTCATACTCTGACGCAAGTTATAAAAGCCTATAAAAACAGGAACATCACAGTCAACATCACAAACTTTATGCATTCTGGTGAATAAAGCTGAATACTTTGAATGGATTAGATATTAGACACAACTTGGTGCAGGAAAAAAAAGTCCTAGGGATGGAGTCAGACCTGATCCTATCAAGTGCAGCTCCTCCTATCTGGGCGGAGTCAAAAAAGTTACAAGTATGGAGATTACGCAGATTATTTAGGATTATTATTTACGTGGATTATTTTAGCTTGAATAAGTGTTTGTGTTTGTTGTATGTAGAACATCTCAAGGTGTTCCACAAGGTTCAGTTCTAGGTCAACTCAGGATTAACTCAGGAGCTGTAACCACCACGTTTGCCATTTATTATTTTCCTATAACAGCACAACCCCTACGTTTTTTGTGTCCTTACCTCTCTCTCTCTCTCTCTCTATATATATATATATGTGTGTGTGTGTGTATATATATATATATACTGATCAGGCATAACATTATGACCACTTGCCTAATATTGCCATGGACTCCACTAGATCCCTGAAGGTGTGATGTGGTATCTGCAGATCCTTTAAGTCCTCTAAGTTGTGAGGTGGAGCCTCCATGGATCGGACTTGTTTGTCCAGCACATCCCACAGGTGCTGGATTGGATTGAGATCTGGGGAATTTGGAGGCCATGTCAACACCTCAAACTCATTGTTGTGGCCATCAAACCATTCCTGAAGCATTTTTTCTTTGTGGCACGCCGCATTATCCTGCTGAAAGAGGCCACAGCCATCAGGGAATACTGTTTCCATTAAAGGGTGTACATGGTCTGCAACAATACTTAGGTAGGTGGTATGTTTTAAAGTAACATCCACATGGATGGCAGGACCCGAGGTTTCCCAGCAGAACATTGTCCAAAGCAGGACACTGCCTTCTTCCCATAGTGCATCCTGGTGCCATGTGTTCCCCAGGTAAGAGACGCACATGCACCTGGCCATCCACGTGATGTAAAAGAAAACGTGATTCATCAGACCAGGCCACCTCAAATCTCAAATCCTTACGCTTGCCCATTTTTCCTGCTTCTAACACATCAACTTTAAGCACAAAATGTTTACTTGCTACCTGATATATGCCACGATGAGGAGATCATCAGTGTTATTCACTTCGCCTGTCACTGATCCGTATGTTAATCAGTGTATCGGCTTATATATACATGATTCACAAAGTTCTGTCACTCTCTCAATCACCAAATCCTTCCATTGCACTGGAACGTTCTGCTCTCTCTAAAAGAAAAACCCACAATGCACCACAAAACCCATTGAGCATCGACGTGCACTATGTTCCTTTACTGGAAATCTGGACGTCATGTTTTCTGAAGCACCTCAGCTTGAAAAAAATGGCAGACAAACTCCCAACTTTGTCTGCTACTCTAAGTAGCTCAATACAATTGTTGTAGCTCAAATCCAGATCTAATTTTCTCTATTTTTTCTAATAATTTGTCATTATGTTTTTATTCTTCAGTGATTTTCAATATTAAATTAATCAAAAATACTTAAACCATCAACCAAAAGTTGATGTTATATTGTGTGGTGTGTATTGTATGCAAAACGGATGTTATGGTTACGATTGTCCTGTCCTGGGGTTACAGTACAGGAAGAAACCAAAACAAACCGGATGCTGGTTAAACTGTTTTTAATTACAATATTAATGATTCATCTTTGACAAGAGTTCTGGTCATACAGCAGGGCCAGATGGGCCACACACACACACACACACACACACACAGGGCAGGTGGACTTGCCCTCTAGGATATGTCCTACGTAGCATTCCGGTGTTTATTATCCAGGATTCAGGTGCAGGTCACGATGCTCTTATGAAAAGCAATTATGTTTAGTAATTACTCAGGAGTCTGGGTTAATAATTCATTTCGGGAGTGAGAGGTCGAGCCATGAGCTCCACGGCGACTCGTGCACACTGAGCCATGATCAGGTTAGCCAATGTTATCAAGCAAGCGTTGCTCATTACCTGCTGTCAGTTAAAGTGCAGGCGCTAATTAAAGTATTAAGTGGCCGTAAGATACTGCAGAATAGATTTGGCAAATGATAAAAACATAGCGGTGCAAGGTGACTCAGAGGACGAACCACGGACCGAGAGAGAGAGAGAGAGAGACTGGTGAGAGACTGGAAAGAGAGAGAGAGAGAGACTGGTGAGAGACTGGAAAGAGAGAGTGAGAGAGAGAGAGAGAGAGAGAGACTGGTGAGAGACTGGAAAGAGAGAGAGAGAGAGAGAGAGAGACTGGTGAGAGACTGGAAAGAGAGAGAGAGAGAGAGAGAGACTGGTGCGAGACTGGAAAGAGAGAGTGAGAGACTGGAAAGAGAGAGAGAGAGAGAGAGAGACTGGAGAGAGAATAGAAAGCGAGAGAGAGAGAGAGAGAGAGACTGGAGAGAGAGAGACTGGAAAGAGAGAGAGAGAGACTGGTGAGAGACTGGAAAGAGAGAGTGAGAGAGAGAGAGAGAGACTGGTGAGAGACTGGAAAGAGAGAGAGAGAGAGAGACTGGTGAGAGACTGGAAAGAGAGAGTGAGAGAGAGAGACTGGAAAGAGAGAGAGAGAGAGAGAGAGAGAGAGAGAGAGAGAGAGACCGGAGAGAGAATAGAAAGAGAGAGAGAGAGAGAGAGACTGGAGAGAGAGAGACTGGAAAGAATGAGAGAGAGAGAGAGAGAGAGAGAGAGAGACTGGAGAGAGAGAGACTGGAAAGAGAGAGAGAGAGAGAGAGAGAGACTGGTGAGAGACTGGAAAGAGAGAGTGAGAGAGAGAGAGAGAGAGAGACTGGTGAGAGACTGGAAAGAGAGAGTGAGAGAGAGAGAGACTGGAAAGAGAGAGAGAGAGAGACTGGAGAGAGAATAGAAAGAGAGAGAGAGAGAGAGAGAGAGAGAGAGAGACTGGAGAGAGAGAGACTGGAAAGAGAGAGAGAGAGAGAGAGAGAGAGACTGGAGAGAGAGAGACTGGAAAGAGAGAGAGAGAGAGAGAGAGAGAGAGAGAGAGAGAGAATCAGAAGATCAGATGTGGAAGTAAATACATTTCACAGAATTTAATTAAATACACAACCTGCACATCTCATTCAGTGTAATTTAGTAAAAATTTCTGTGTTCAGATACCAAATGTAGAAAACTAGCTAATTGGGTGTAATAAAAATTAGGCTTGTTTGAGCATTCTGAAAAAGTGTCTAGTTTATTACATAGAATCTGTATTGATTTGTGATATTTGAAGGTTTGAACTGACCTTCATTAAAAAATTTCAGTCAACTTTGTCCCACCTCCAAATTTGCTCCCTAGCCATTTCCAGCGCACGTAAGTTGTATCTTTTTTAATTGCGCGAGGAGGAAGAGGAAGGCTAACAAACGCTTCATAGAGCAAAATGTTTCCATTTGCCGCAGGTTTTCTATAAAAGGAGATGCTTTACTTGACAGTTAAGGAAGGAGGCATCAGAGGTGAAGCTGTAAAATAATGTTTCTTGAGATGATGCAACACATAACAGAGCAATACGGTCAGCATTCTTGCATTTCCGGTTCCTTTGTCCTAATTAAGTAGATTTTTTGGATGAGTTTTTGGTTAAATGACTGAAATAAGGTCTGCAGTGTCTGTAATACATGATATCTCATGATATTTTATTTTTATTTATCTTTTATTCCATGACACAATAAATCAGTAATACTCCACTCCTGGGTTTCTAAGCTTTTACGTGTCTTGATGAAGGAGGATGTGAACAAGTGGCTAAACAGGACTACAGAGGATGTCGGTTATCATGCCATCTACTACAACCTGGTTGTGTTTATACAAAAAAACCCCACACTCTTACACTTCCAACTTTTCATTAATTAAGATTCATCCACAGAAAGTGCAGAAAGTGTGTAATATTATGGAATGTCATGATTTTAAATAAAGAGTATAAAAGAATGTCATTTTAAATAAAGAGTGAAAGAGTGAAGCTTAACGGTGGCGATGTTCATGAAGTCATGTGACTGTATGTAGTGATCGTTTATAGCTTTATAATCTTTAGGGTTTTTACTTTTTATAGTATTTAGGCTTTATAATTCATAAAAGCTGTGCATTTATGAGAGCATCACACAAAATTTATTTTCTGCAACAATACTAAAGACAATGATTGTCCTAGAGACAAATCCTATTAGCGTTTTGTTGAAGGAACCAGATGGATGATCACTTCCTGGTTGGACGAGTGGAGGAAACTGCACTCTGCCCTCTTCCGCATCCAGATGAACATGATTGGTGAGTTGCTGTGATTGACAGGTGAAAAAGATGAGGACACACCTCCCACCCATATTTGGTGTTGTGCCACTCCAGAACCCAAATTATACATAATATGTAAATGTATTAAATAAAATACACCACAGAAGAAAGAAATATATTACATGTGTCATGTATACAGGACAATACAAATCTTTTTTCATCTTCCAAGCTTCATATGTTTGTTTTCCACTCTGTTTTGAAACATTCATCCTGATAAAAAACCCAACCCGAGCCTGCACCGTGCGCTTCAGACAGAAACATTTGATTTCGAACGTACAATAAAAGAAGCGTGGCCTCTGACAGGATAATGATGCTCCTGCCTTGATGTCCGTCTCACCTGGTTCAGCAGCGCCGCAGCCCTTCAGACGGTCCCTGTTTCCATGACAACGTATCCTCGGCCTGCCTGCAACATCGCCGATGCTATAATAACAAAAAAGAAGAAGGTTGATTATGGATTTTGTAGTCATCTCGGCTTTATTGATTCTGCTCGCCTATTTTAAACCGATGGCTGAGGACGAGAATGCAGACTCGATGGATGCGATGGGCTTTTATTTATTTATTTATTTATTTATTTATTTATTTATTTATTTATTTATTTATTTTTGTTAAATCCTTTCTGTCTGTGGTTCTGGTCACACTTTGATGTCAAAACTACAACCAGGAAATGCATCAAATTTGCTTCTCATTTTGAATAATGTGTCACTATTTTACCGTCCATCTCTTTTTATTTCTCACTCCCTTCTATTTATCTTTGGCTGGCTCTATTTTTCTTTTTCGGTCTCCCGTGAACACACACCAGCACAGAATGCGATCATATCAAAGCTTCTTATTGTGTTAAGGCCTCTGCTTGGGATTGAGCTGATGTATTACAGGCTACAGAGCAGGAGCAGATGATAGGGGAGAAAGAGAGGAAGAAAAAAAAAAACCTTTGGATTTTCCACGGCTCCGTCGCAGTTATTGCATCTGACAGGAAGCTGCCCACATAACTCAATCCTGTCAGCGCTCAGACCGAAGGCCCTGCAGACGTCTGAGCCGCCATTGACCTGTGTTGTCTAGGGCTGGTGGCTTATGAAAAGGTACAACTGCAACCTGAAGGCATGGATTGTCTGTTTTCTTTCCTTGTTCGCTCTCTCTCTCTCTCTCTCTCTCTCTCTCTCTGTCTCTCATTCCCTTATACTCCTCACATATTGCTCTATCTGTAAAAGAAACTATGGAATGTTTTTCAAACTGAGTCCCAAAAACCTTTCTTTTCTTTGGTATTCATGTTTTATGTTGATGCAGATGTTGATGCAGATGTTGATGCATGTCTGAGCTGCATTTCCAGATACTGACAGGACTGAGAGTAAAGTGTTTTGATTTGAATCTGTATTAGCAACTTAATCAGTAACTCCAGGATTTTACAATTTTTCGGCCAGTTTTTATTTTTGTTTCAAAATTTGCATGTTTTTTGTGCCTTTTTTTTTTTTTTTGCGTAAAACTATCCAAATTGGTCAAACCTTCAGGCACAGGATTCTTTCTATACGAGCTGTACTCATGTTCCACACGCTAATGGAAGAAGGATTTGTCTGAATGCGTGAACGACACATTTTGGCCCAAAATCTGAGCAAGTCTTGAGGAAATCTTGTAAAAGTGTCACAGAATTTGCTCGATTTTGCGTTTTCTTCTTTGCAAAATCCTGTAGAGATTGATTATTTATTAGTTATGAGTCTAGCCGTATTTACATTTCTACTGGCTTTTTTTTTATTTTCTGAGAAATATGATCTGGTTAGTGCCTAATAATGATTGGAATTGGCTTATTTTATAAGATATGCGAGAGAAAAATCCTGGATACTTTTAGTATCCAAGAACTCATTTTCCTAAGCCAAGAAAACCAAGTGTATGTTCACAGACTTCGGCTACTAGGTTCGTTCTATCTTAATTGATTTTTAAATAAAACAGTAGCATGATAGCTAGGTAAAGTAGCTAAAGTTCTTGTCTGTATTTTCCAGTATTTTCTCACCTAGCTTGCATTTCCTGACTTGTCCTTCTAGTGAAAAACTCCTTGAGCTTTCTATTTCTGTTGTTTTTTTAATGGTTTTTCAAATTGTAGGAAGATTGTAGATTGTAGTTCCTCCTCTTGTTTTAGTCTGCTTCGCTTCGAGCGTCATCATTAATTGTAATTTGTCTTTTTGGTCGTCGTTTCTTTCATTAGCTCACCATCGTTCACTAGCCTTGCCATGATGACACATGGTATTGGGAATGTGTAAAAAAAAAAAAAGGTCTAGGGCTAATGCCATAATGTGATACTCTGCTTTTTTTTTTTTAATCCACACCAAATAAATCTGATCTATTTCTGAACTCGTGTCTACAATCTGGCGACAAGTCATTTTGATTAATTTCCTGCCACAAGAAGGAAACATCAAACCAGGACAGATTGACGGCGCCCTCCGTCTCAGTCCTAAAACCTCTAACTTGACCATAATTGGAGAGTATAAAAGAGTTATGGGAATTGTGTATTATTCACTAACTGTAGCCATATTGGAGAAGGGAGTGGATTTTTAAAAGCCAGACTTCATCAACCCTTCTGCCACATTCTGTCGATGAAACTTAATAGATCTGGCTTCCCTTCACTCTTTGAACTGAAAGGGCACTTCATAGCGCTCTTTGTCCGTGTGTTTAAAAAAAAAAACTTGGTCTTTTTCTCAAGGTGGGGGTTTGGCAGAGGATCCTTTAGAATTGGATTCGCCTTGAGGTGAAAGCTCTAAAGAAGTGTTTACACAAAAAGGACTCTTTTTAAAAGGACCCACACTTAAAATAGTCTCCAAGGGTCCTTCAAAGCACATCTTCATGTCTGTGAAGGTACTCTTTACAGGAAGTGAGCTACTGGATTGCAGATTCCTTTGTTGGGGAAAAAAATCCCAACTCCTGTGATTTGCTTTAAATGACAAACCCGACTTCACGGCCGCAAACTTTACAGCTGTAAACAAAACATCAGTCATATGAAATCCCAGCCGATTTATTCTCTTTCAGATTTGACATGACATCTGACATGGATTATGTAATGAAGTCACTGTAATTTGCACATGTTCATGGCATGAATGCATTGAAGGGATTGATTTTTTTCTTCTCAAGCTTCTTTCACCTTCTAGAGATTTGTGAAGCAGGCCGCATGTCAGGATTTCTACCTTTTTTGTTGTGTTCATGTTCAGCATTGAATGTCTTTGTCATGTCCCACTCCACAGTGGTGCTTTATGTGAAGCTCATACAAAAGTACACACTTTCGAGCACTTTAAGAATTTGTAGTTTTTCATAAGATTTTCCCTAGCTGACTAGGGGCAATATATTCATAGAAAAGTTCCCCCAAAAAACCCCCAAACGGTTATTTTTTCCACACAAATGGGTCTATTTTCTAGTAAATGTCGATATCAAACCCATTTCTGCTCTCTGAGATGCTCCAAGTGCTTGTTCATCTAAAAGCGTCTAAATTTTGAAGGCGTTTATCTTCAACCACTAAAATTGTTTGCAAGGTTATCCAACAGAGGGAAAAACACACGTCTCACACTGAACACCGACTCATTATACTGTATATCAGATGATAAGATCATTGTAACATCCATACTGGTAGCTCAAGTAGTTAAGGCTCTGGGATGTTGATTGGAAGATTTGGGTTCAAGCCCCAGCACCACCAAGCTGCCACTGTTGGGCCCTTGAGCAAGGCCCTCAACCCCTACTGCTCCAGGGGTGCTGCATTATGGTTGACCCTGTGCTTTGACCCCAAACCTCCAAGGATGGGATATGTGCAGTAATGTATATGTGACAAATATAGGCTACTTAAAACTGAATGAAAATATCTCATAAGTCGATTACCAGCACCAGCAAACTGGTAAAAAGGGTTAAGAAGTAACAGATAAAACACTTTGGGTTGTGCTTTTATAAGAAAAGAACCAACATCAGTGTTACACAATGCGGCGTGACACGAAGCCGAGTTACTGTTACCAAATCTCATCCTCTAATACCACACAAATGTTCCAATGGCTTAATTTATGTCTTAATGTTTTTATTATAATCCATTTCTAGTTATATTTAATGTTGTGGAATGTCTGCGAAACAAGTCACTTACGTTATAGCGGCTATGAACGCTCATTTCCTCACACTCACTTTCCCTCTGGAGTAAAACACAAATTACAGAAAACCACAAAGCGCAAACTTTCTGCTTGTTTATAAAAGCACTGAGACTGGAGACTCCTTCAAATAAAAGTACACGTCTGTCTCTATACAGAAATCTTCACCGTATCAACAATTGCGCTATAATCTGTTTATTATCTGTTAACTCATCATTCAACTCCCTGAGTTACTATGGAAACGATAACATATCGAAACTAATATGTGAACATTTGATTTGTCTAGAATACATTGCTGTAGATGAAAATGTTGCTCTACTTCAGAAATACATATTTAATTACCTTCTGTTTAGCATAAACAAAGATTAGCTTGTGCCTGTGCTCCTATGGGGGGAAAAAATGGAAAAGAAAATGACTTCTGGGTGGCCTGAAACTTGTGCGCAAGTGTTATTGGCCATGTTAGTTGAGTTGTAAGCTGTGTGAATAGCCGGTCTAAATGAATAGATGGAATGGGCATGGCTTTAGCGCTCACTCAGCACTTAGCCGGGAACCGTTCAGTGTGCGTGTGGATTGGGGTTTATTCTTCACGGCGGCGTGAGCAGCATGCTGAAAGTGGAGGCTTGCTGGAAAAGTAATTTCCTCCACCAGATGGTCTTGTCTGGTGCCTCTGCTTCGATAAGGACTTGTTTATTCCCGTTTGGTTTTACCGGGAGTCAGCAGTGTTTCTCAATCACGTCAACGTCTTCATCTGTTCCAATACATTCATCCGCACGAATCCGAGGCGTCTGCCGGACCTCCGGGGTAGCACTTCAAGTAATTTATGAATGGTGGCACTACAGGCGGTCTGATTTTGGCGAGAATCTAAAACAGGAAGGAACAAATAAAAAAAAACAAAATGTCCCTAATAGTGTACAAGATGTTGGCCGTATCTATGGAAACTTTCATTAGGCCCAGGTTTTATAATCCTGTTCACTTGAGAGTCTGAATTCAGTACAGAACGTTTATCATACTGTATGACTGCTTTCAAAAGATGCTTATAGACGCCAAGAGGCAGTGAAGAGGCGGACTTCCTGTTATGCAACACCGACGCAGCTTCCTCAGAATAAAACTCGGCAGGAGTTAATGTTCTGGAAGAGGCCTTTGGTCTCAGTTCTTCACTTTATATATATATATAAATACACACACACACTGATATCACAAACATTTGGAGGGAAAATATTGTCAGTCAGCATGAATCTAAACACCTCTGGCGTTAATATCGGCCACTTCAGACCCTTGCTACTTTAATATCTTCGCAGCTGGCTGCTGGCATAATCACAGTACGCCATCTTTGTATCCCATCCCCACAGGGATCTCTGGAGCGCTAAAGGATTTTTTCGGCGTTCGGGAACCTGCCCGTCTGATGGAGGGGAAATGATTTTATTTGGTTAACTGCTGGCTTAATGATGTGGAAGGCTTCATTAGGTTGCGTCCATTATGTTGGCGCTCTCAGCCCGAGTACATTTTCCGCACGCTGCACCCGAGTGGCTGCGAGATTCTCGGGGTGATTTAACCTGTTCAGCCTGGAGTTTTTATTCAAACATATAGAAATCTATTACTGAAGGTTTGTAAGAACATTTTTTTGGTTCTCTAAAAGACATTAATGCCCTATGGGATAACAAACTATAAAGCAATTACACATCTGCTAGAACAAATGCTTGTGGGAATAATGACTGGAAATCATTAAAAGTGGCAGGATTAGATACA
The DNA here is from genome assembly GCF_019097595.1 of Hemibagrus wyckioides. Taxonomy (NCBI): domain Eukaryota; kingdom Metazoa; phylum Chordata; class Actinopteri; order Siluriformes; family Bagridae; genus Hemibagrus; species Hemibagrus wyckioides. Next base: position 3,910,979 of record NC_080731.1, read on the forward strand.
ATTATACACTTATGTTGATGTAATTTAATAATCTGAATGTATTAATAGCTTAAGCATAGCATAAAATCTTCACATACATGCTTAAATTAGAAAAGAAAACAGTTGTGGACTATGAAATTGAATTTCCTGTCTGAACAAATCTATTAAATAGATGAAAACTTGGCAACCTCGATTACTTTCACAACTGAAATCATCCCAAACAAAATAATTCACAATAATTAGGAGGTTGGAGGGACATTTGTGAATCATTTCAAAGCAGAACTCGTGCCAAACAAATCCTCTCCTTGTAATTGGTTTAATAATAATAATTATTGTTTTTTTAACAGACTTGGCAACCTTTAGGCACTTTTCGTATGAATTCAGCACATCAGGTACTACGAATTAACACTTAAAACCACCAAAAGGGCAACTTCCTATTTATCTATTCCTATATTCTACATATGAATATGGAGTGATTGACGGTTACGTAGGTATTTCATCATTTTCTGATAGAGTTGAAGAGTCAACCCACGATACCAAGGTTGCCTTCGGCATGCGTTCAAAAGCTAGGTGACTTTTCGGGTGTTTTGTTGTTGACAGATTGGTGGTGTGGGTGTTCTGTTCTATTTTTAGCCCAAGCTTGGTGGCACGACTTCCTGTGAGGACCCTTGACATGGAATGCTTGGCTTGGGTCAGTTCTTTGTAAGCAACCGTACAGTTTACATACGCTTTGTATTGGTCATATTGGTCATGTTTTTGGGCGGTTGGAACGGATTATCTGCATTTACATTATTTCTCATGGGAAAATTCATTTCACAATACAAATCTTCGCCTTAAGAACTCGCCTCCAGAACCAATTAAATTCGTATACCGAGGTTCCACTGTACTTTTGACGTAAATATGAAAGCTTGTGAGGCTTATTTGCCACCTTTACACACAAGGCTAAGCGATCGTAAACCTTACTCTTATTTTTTAGTATTAGAGGTACCGAGGCACTGCTTCAACTCACATGTAATTATCTTTTATTTTACTTCACCTATACACAAAGAGGAATGTGTGTACACCTTTATAACCATCTGTTTAAGCCCCTCATTTGCTCGACTATAAACTTCCGGCCTCGGTGGTGTGATCTTACCGCTTTGTCTCTTGCTCTCGGAATGCTGTGAATTTAAGAAAAAATATAAGCAAAAAAATAGAGCAACATTATGGCAGTGGGGTGGTGCAGTAGGTCGTGTTCTCATCTCCAGTGTCCTCAATTTAATCCTGAGCTCAGGTTGTAACCTTTCCCTTGGAGAAGCTTTGGGTCAACTCCTGCTCTGATCAGGATAGACAGATGGATGTTTCTTTTTCAGCAAAAAAGAAAAAAAAAGAAGGTAGAGTTAACTCTTGTACACTGACATGGGGTATGGAGTCTGAGAAATCGCCGATAAAATTTAGGAGTTTAAGATCTACCAGGTGCACGTTATTGGGTTGATTAGAGGATTCTCCAGCTTGAAACTCGCAACGACACGATGTTCTTAAATTTCAGAAAATCGTTAGTTCTAAATTTTTCAGAATTTTCATTTCTACAAGGAACATAAGAAAGAAGATGTTGCTGAAAGCAGGACTTTTATTGAAAATGTACTGCAGTCACTCCGCTCGTCTGTGCATGTGATGTAAAATTACATTTTCCCTACCACAAAAAAAAAAAGAGAGAAAAAAGTCTAGCAGTCGTTTAGAAATGTCCAAACCCACACAGCTGTAATGAGAAGCTCTGAGTGCTAATTGATCAAGTTTATTGATTTCTTCACAGGGTGAAGAATTGGATATTGTTTTTTTTTAAATTTTGCTAAATCTGTTTTTTTTTTTGGCACGGTAAATAGGAAATTCATTGAGTTTTCGGTTTATTAATAAGAAGAACAAATCCATCAGTGTATGTTAGACTGTAAAGAAACCGCCTAAAGTAGACGCTGTAGAATCCATGAGCGGAGAATTAATTAAGCAGAATAATCCAAAGGCAGATAATCCAACAGGATAGGCAAAAAGCGTGGTCACAAACCAGGCAAAGTTCACAAAAAAACGATAAGGCAAATAACGTAGTGACAAATCCGAAACAGAAAGCAAAAACCAGAGAACAATGCAGGGTCAAACACAGAAAATGCAATGACATAGAATAAGCCAAAAAAACGGCTCAGTATATAGCTAGCACTAACTGAATCTTAGCGTGAGTATGGCTTTAGAAGACCAAAAGCAGGAAGTGTTCTTTGAACTGGAGCCAGTGTCAATATTCAGGTCGTTACATAGACTTAGCGAACAATGAGCAACTATTCTGTTCAACATCTTGACTATGTATCTGCGTCTCTATCCAGATCTCTGCACAGATATTGCCGAAACTGTTTCAAATGTTCGAAATGTGGAGCCATTTCTACAAGGGATATTAGATAAAAGATTTCACTGAAAATATATTGAATTTCTGTATTCCATTGTGTGCGTCTGTGTCTACCTCGTAAAAATACCACCTCCTGGTTTGAGACTGTTGCTACATTCGAGTTCATAGATAGATAGGTAGATAGATAGATAGATAGATAGATAGATAGATAGATAGATAGATAGATAGATAGATAGATAGATAGATAGATAGATAGATAGATACTTTATTCATCCCAATGGGAAATTTACAAGCTGCTGGAAAGAGAGAAAGAGAGAGAGGGAAAGACTGAGAGAGACAGACAGAGAGGGAAAGACAGGGAGAGACAGAGAGAGACAGAGACAGAGAGATGTCTCCTGACGCATATTGCTAAATATGTTCAGCTCAGATTTCTGGAAGGGTTGTCGTCTTTGTGGGAGTTTAAACCTAAATGTAATTGGAAAGTCATTATTTTCTTCCTTAAACATAGCAAAACAATACCGTTACAATCCAACTGTTCTTCAAAATAAGTTATATTTTCAGTATGAACCTTTAAAAAACTTAAACTTAAGTTATTTATCCCACCCAATAAAAATATACACTATAAAGCAATTACACATCTGCTAGAACGAATGATTGTGGGAATAATGACTGGAAATCATTACAAGTGGCAGGATTAGATACAATTGTACACTTATGTTGATGCAATTTTATAATCTAAATGTTCTTAATAGCTTAAGCATAGCATAAAATCATCACATACATGCTTAAATTAGAAAGAAAACAGTTGTGGTCTCCTGTCTGAACAAATCTATTAAATAGATGAAAACTTGGCAACCTCGATTACTTTCAAAACCAAAAACATCGTAAACAAAATAATTCACAATAATTAGGAGATTGGAGGGACATTTGTGAATCATTTCAAAGCGGAACAACAAAATCCTCTCCTTGTAATTGGTTAAATAATTTTTATTATTTTTTACAGACTTGGCAACCTTTAGCCACTTTGTGTACGAGTTCAGCACATCAGCTGCTACGAACACTCATAAATCCACCAGAAGGGCAACTTTCTATTTTTAGTCCCCAATAAAAATCCCAGCTGAGTGATTCTACATATGAATCTGGGATGATTGATGGTTACATACTCTCTGATATTAACCACCCCTAACTCACAGCTCCACCCCCTTTCTCTCAACCCATATTAGTAATCTATTGGGTATTGATATTCCTGCTTGAAAGGTGTGCTAACATGGCAAATTTGCTTTCCCTCTATTAATCAATTCCATCTATTAATGTTTGACTTAACTATAGACGTGCCTAAGTTTAGTTAACAAAAAAATATTCAGGAATTGCTGAAATTTTGGCCACCGACAAGCTTCGTCAAATTAAAAAGCGTTCGGTTTCCAGCTCAAATCAAAAAAGACGAGAAATTTTATCCTTTCTTCTGGACCAATATAAACTTTCCTTGGTTTGTATTATAGCACAGACTGTAGTTTATAGTATACAGTATTCAACAGTCAGTTCTGGTTCAGTAATCTGATTGGTCGAACAGTGTTCCAAGATTGTTTTCAATATGAACCTTTAAAATAGTGTTTAAACCTTAAACCTAATATAAACCAAACTCACACAGATAAAACCTGTAGGAAATTTAATAATAAGTGAAAAGAATTTGATTAAAGAATTTATTCATTAGACAAGCTACACATGTTAAATGTCTTTTACCCCCCAAGAAAATAGAAATAAAGACTGCTCATATCCTTGTATTAGAAAATTTTCTCATAAAACTTTGTATAAATGTGTCATGAGGTTATTATTATTATTCAGATATTGCTATCAGATTCTAGGGGCAAGAAGAATTAACCTTTTACGTTTACAATATCAAATAAAAATACAATTTAGTAAGTAATTAAATCATAATTATAAAGAATATATAAAGAGCTCTTAACGAGACCCTAAAAAAGCTCACAAATGCCAAATTGCTTGTAAACTCAAACCCCCATTCTGATTCCCAGATCCAAAGTTGCATCACTCTTACATCCGTTTTAACCATAACAATGATTTACACTTCAGCTTCAAGTCATTTCTTTCCACATCTTAATCTTTAATAATAATCACGTATGCATCTAATAAATATGCATTATTCCTGCGGGATATAAATATTAATTATTACCAATAATGAAATCACATGCAGTCAAGAGGGGGAAAAAAACAGCCCTGTTTTTATAACCACTTTAAATTGTTCACTTACAAATCTGTTAACACGCATTAAGAAATTTATGAATATTAATAACGTAACTGCTGCTTCATTACCACGAAACATTTAATCCCACCGTCTACACGTAATTACAGAGTTACAGCGATTGTGTTTAAAGTGTAAACATTTGAAGTATGACTAATTTGACTAATTAAATATATTAACATAGTCAATTAAATAATTTTCTGCTTATTTTAATTAAGTTGTTGACTTAATTCTAGATTATACACTAAATCGCAAAATACAGCTAATTCGTTTTAGCTTACATGAATAAACTATAAAGCAATATATATATATATATATATATATATATATATATATATATATATATATATATATATATAATTAAGTGAATTAACTTAGTCAGAAAATTGGCCACCCTCAATCTTCAGTACTCTTCATTTATTTTAAACACCCGCTGTTGTTCCATCTTGTGTTTAATCATGGTTATTGATGTGCTTTCTCAGGCCACACTAACAATATGCTTGGGAGCACTTTGGCCCTGCTCGTATTAAACGACTAGACCGGCACTCTTCTCTTATGTGCCGTGGCGGGAGGCACACCACTTCTGTTTTTAATTTACAAACCATGTAAGTAAATTAAAAAAAGGAATGGCTGAACTTTATTTGGACTTGGGGGCTGTTGCAATTACAGAGCAATTACACCCGGGTCTGTAACCTGAAATTGCCCTGACTGCCTTATTTAAAATCAAAATCAAACAGGATGAAAATGTTGAATCTTTATTTAGTGGTGGTAGGGTTGCTAGGTTTGTTCTAGACTTTTGTCTTGATGACCAGGTAGGCGGAATGGAAAGGGGTTAAAAACTGCTTCTCGATCTGCTTCCTGTCAGTTTAATATGTTTGATAAAAATCTATCCATATCATCTCAGAAAGGCATAGTGAATAGCACAGGGTAGAAAACCTGCTTCCTGTCAGTTTGTAATGATCTTAAATCAAATTAAAAGTCATCACAAGATCCATGAAATCTCAGAAAAGCATAGTGAGGTAACGCAGTAAATAGTGAAATGAAACAACATTCTTCCAGGCCCATGGTTCTACTTAAAACAACACAGAGCTAGATAAAGTTCTTAATCCAATCCTGGTGCATATACATCCCTTAGATCAGATTTGTGAGAAGACTTTATATCACCTAGAACCCGGAAACAGTACCTGTTACCTAGGAAACCTAGTACGTGAGAGTGTAAAGAGTTGTGTGTGTTTAAGGGAAAGGGGATGGAGTGGTGTGATGTGCCACAACACGCAAGCGTTACCAATATGACCAATACGAAGCGTATGTAAACTGTACTGCTGCTTGCAAAGAACTGACTTATGCCAAGCATTCCATGTCGAGGGTCCTCACAGGAAGTCGTGCCACCAAGCTTGGTCTAAAAATAGAACAGACCAGCCACGCCACCGGTCTGTCAACAAAAAAATGCCCGAAAAATCACCTAGCATTTGAACACATGCCGAAGGTCACGTTGGTATCGTGGGTTGACTCTTTTGAAACAGCTTTCACTGACTAACAAAAATTTGTTAAATCCGTAAACTCGCTTCAGTTGGCCTTGCTTGGATTTCCACTGACGCAAACAATCTTTGATTGTTGCACAACTTTCAATTTGGTTCGTTTGTATGCCGAAAATGCTTTGTATAGCTATACAAATTTCTTGCAAAATTTCAATTCTTAAGGCAAAAATTCATAAGGGAGAGCATTAGTATGCCGAGGTTCCACTGTACTATGTGAATTGATCACGAGTCACGCTATACCATTCGATCATTAGTCATTAGTAACATGTTTAAATGGACATAACTTTGTGTGCTTTTTGTTAAATTTTTGTCTCTGAGCTGAACTGTTGTACCTTCTGACTGGACATTTACATTTATGACATTTTTCAGATATTTCAGGACATTTCAGCCTTGCTATGATATAAATAAGAATGCAATCAATGAGGTGTCTCCAGTATGATGCCACTCTAAACATCTTAGCAATGTCTCTCGAAGAAATAGTTATTTCATTGTTGTAATGTTTTTGTTTTGTTAAAGCACCGAACTCAACAGGAATCTGATCTTCCAGATTAAAGCTGTTGAAGCATGACTGTTTTAATCGATTGCAGGATGATTACAATTTACCGAATCACGCTAAACGTTTTGTAGAGCAGTTGGAGAGTCTCTCTTTCTCCAGTGGTTCATTACCATGTTTGCCACATGAAGTGGCACTTTTGCAATTTTCTAACCATTACATCCTTTCAGCTGCTCAGAGAATGACACGTTCTGAATTTGAGTGACTTCCCTGACAGCGCTATGAGTTTAATAATCAGAGTCTGGATGGATCCTCACGGATGGAGAGGAAATTTATGACTTCTTTTTTGCCTCCTTTAATAATAGGAGTGCTTGTTTTCAAATAGAAATACCTGTGTTTACCCAACATGGCTTACAATTTCATAATTGTTTGAGCAACTCAATTTGGATGGAGTTACCAGCTTTAAATGAACATTATGAACATTTGTGAATATGTTTTTTAAAATATTCTTTCAGAAACCCTGTCAGATTAGCTTATGCTGTCCAGCTAGCTGGAAATAGGAACAAACATTATGAATAATTTGAAAAAGAATCGTCAGAAATCTTGTTAGTCATGTTACCCATCTAGCTAGCATATAAATGGTTGAATATCATTCTCTTCTGGAAAAAGTTTCTCTTTGAAATCCTGTCAGGTTAGCGACCTATCTATATATATACAGTATATATATAAATACTGTCAGGTTAGCTAATGCTTTCGTGCTAAATGTTTAAACAAACATTATGAACATTTAGGAATAGGATTAAAGAAGAAACCTCAAATTACGTTTGTTCATGTCATGATATCTAAAATGGACATAAAATGGACATATATGAATTAAAAAAAATATCACTCAGACATCCTGTCAGGTTAGCTCATGTTACATTGCTACGTACCCTACAGTAAATATACATTTCATGTTAGCCTAGCCACATAGGTGGCATTTTTTATGAGCATTCTCACAGAAATCCTGTCAGGTTAGTTCATGCTCTGCCCAGTTAGCGGGCAACATTATAAACAATTATTAATGCGATTTAAAAAGATTACCTAAGAAATTTAGCTATTTAGTTAGAAATCTACCTAGCTAGTTAGCATTTAAATGGACATTTATGAATACAAATCTCCAAAATCTGTCAGGTGAGGTTGTTTTACTTAGCTAGCTGACATTTCAGGTTACTTAGCTGCCATTTTAAATGGTCATTAACTTAGAAATCCTGTCAGGTTAGTTTGCTGGCAATAAAAATGAACAGTATGAATGTATATAAAAATAATTTTAATATAATGCGTTCAGAAACCCTGTCAGGTTAGCTCATGTTACTCTCTAACTCCATTAAACAAACAGATTTACAGATGGCATTTAGGTATAGATTTGAAATAATACGATCAATTGAGGTTATGGACAGGTGTGTCATGACTTTCACATGGGGGTTTACTGAAACTATTAATCCACATGTTTATAATTATTTTAAATTCAACTAGCATGAGTTACAAGATAAGCTATTTGGTATCAGCCTGGTAGTATTTTAAGTTGTTTTAGCTAACAAGTTAATGCTGATAATGGTTTAAGTTGCGATTGAGGCAACATACGCACAGGAATTATAAATGTGAGATGTATTAATAATGAATTTCTAGGCTGCTTAGTGTGCAGTGTGGTGGCACAGTGGGTAACGCTGTAGCCTCACGACTCCTGGATACCTGGTTAAATCCTGAAAAGTTCCCTGGTTCTTTCTCACTTATTCATTTTTTTTCTCTTATCTTCTTTGCAGTGACTGCAGGTTCCTAATGGCTTCTGATCAAGTCTCACACGCTTACGCTTTCACCCCAGTCTGTCTCCTTCTCACTGCTGCAAATGTATTCATAACACATGCATCTTTCAGCGCCCAAAGAGAGAAAGAGCGGTCGGCAAATGAGGGGTTGAAAAAAAAAAGTCATCCTCCTGTAATATTAATGCTCCTCTTTCTGCTGTCAGAACGACAGCTCTGCAGCTGATTAGAGCGCTTTTGGCATCGTGATGCTCTCTTGACCTTCTGTGTTGTTGGGCTGATTCATCCTCGTTCATGTGTCCCTGCCCCGTTCTTTCTCTCACTCTTATCATCTCTGCTGTTGGATTAATGTCACATCAGACCACTGTTTTCTGTCAAAATGGTGCAGTTTAATGATTTGGATGAACAAACAATTCAAATACAAGACTTCGGTGGCCCAAGGAGCAGATGTGTTGACAGAACGATCAAATCACTAAGGGCAATGTAAAAGAAGACGAAGAAGAAGAAAAAAAAAAAAAACGAGATGTGTTTGATGATCATTAGCCTGCGGAAAGGGACTGGATTTTTTTTCTTTGTGGATCATTTGCTTTTTCTGCTAATTACCTCTACTGATTAATCCACCTGCTTAAAAAAAACACCAGACACTGGAGACTCCTCCCAAAAAAACATTAAAGTTCCACCTTACAGAATACTTCATTATATTATACTGTATGTATATTGTCTTTGTTAAAGAACACATATATATATATATATATATATATGACATGCGAGTCCAACATTCAAATTTGTATTGTGAAAGTTTGTACTGCGGAATGAATTTTCCCATAAGAAATAACGTAAATGCAGATAATCCGTTCCGGCTGCCCAAAAAATATGACCAATATTCCCAATACGAAGCGTATGTAAACTGTATGGCTGCTTACAAAGAACTGACCCAAGCCAAGCATTCCATGTCAAGGGTCCTCACAGGAAGTCATGACACCAAGCTTGGGCTAAAAATAGAACAGACCACCCATGCCACCGATCTGTCAACCCAAAAAACACCCCGAAAAATCGCCTAGCTCTTGAACGCATGCCAAAAGCAAAATTGGTACCATGTGTTGACCAAAAAATTCTTAAACTTGCATGGGTTGGCTTTGCTTGGCTTTCCACTGAGGCAAATAAGTTTTGAATGGCTCCCAGACGTACACACACCTTCGTAAGGGCATTCATATACTGAGGTTTCACTGGTTATCTTATGTGTTTGTAGATATACATAAATTAGCACAAAAACCTATGCAGTTCAAGCTAGCAGGTTATATGAAAAAACCTAACCTTAGTCTTTTCTAGCCTAGCCTTTGACTATCTAGTAGTCTAGCCTAGACTATCCTTTGTCTGAGTCCGTTTTCTATTGTACATTTACATTATTGGCATTTGGCAGACACCCTTATCTGTAGTGACTTACATTTAGCAAATGAGGGTTGGTGCTGGGATTTGAAATCACAGCCTTCCAACCAGTAGATTAACACCTTAACCACTGAGCTACCACATTCCCATACACAAATATGTTCCATTCTGGTCAGCTTTGCCATGCACCATGCCAAACACAACACTATTCTTTCTTTGGTGTTTTGTATTAATATATAAAATCTCATAAAAATACGCATCTCTGGCATGACAGCTTCTTTGGAGCATGTTATGGAGCATTTAATAACTTCCATTAAGCTTCTTCTCTTTTTTTCCTCCTTCTTTAAGATCTTTTTTTGTTCTGAGAGGTCACAGAGCTGCTAATATGGACACACACACACACACACACACACAGTTGTAAACACCTCCCAGCAGCTTCTGACCCAAAACCCTCAGAGGAAACAGCAAGGTTAAAGGGCTGCGTTTTTAAAATTTCTTCGCCTACTTATCACAGAGCCGACTTCGAGGCTGAGATCGAGAGCCAGCTCGCTTTCCGCAAGGTTGTGTTCTAATCTGACGAACGCAAATCCTACTTCTTTGTTGATTATTTATTAAACCAAGGGCAAGTCACACAATGAAACATAATCACATTAAGTTTGTCCGCTACTCGGACAAACATCAAAGCCTTAAATAGTGCAGATCCCAAATTCGGGATGAGATTTAGGAATGGAGGTGAAAAGGAGGGTGAAGGGCTGAGGGCGAAAGAGAAAATCCTGATTTAATATTTGACCTTTCGAAGAGAGGATCATTTGAGAGAGTCAGTCTTGGACTGAAATTAAATAGGAATATTATTTCTTTATTTTTCTTTTTAATTTCATTTCCCTGCACCAGTCGCATGTTAATGACTGACTTCAGCACTAGTCAATGTAGGAAAAAAAGAAAGAATAGTAGACACAAACATACACAGGCAACACTGAAGTGTGAGCACGATTTCATCTCCAGTGTGATATCAAACCCTGAGTGGTCTGTATCCTGGGATGTCTCGTCACCGTGTCCGAAGTCAAAAGGCTGCATTAGGTTTTGTGCAGGAATAATGCTGTAATGCGACTCCCATTTTTTCCCCCCTGAATGAGCCTTCAGTGATCCGCTGTTGAATCATCGAGTCGTGAGCCAGACTGCTTTGTTGTGTCTCCTTCTCCATTCCACCCACACTTTCCTTCATATTTCTTTCAGCCAGAGAATCCTGCTAACTACCTGCGCTGTGCTGAGGGGATTGAGCTGTACGTGCTCTTGCTGCGTTCAGTAAATCAGTCGGTTTAAAATGAAGGATACAGTAGAAACACTTGGAGGCTGTGGAGTTATAGGGAAATAATCATGGATGGTGTTTGGGGCAGTGGTGGCTCTAGTGGTTAAGGCTCTGGGTTGTTGATTGGAAGGTCAGTGTTTAAGCCCCAGCATTGCCAAGCTGCCACTGTTGGGCAATTGAGCAAGGACCATAACCCTCTCTGCTCCAGGGGCGCTGTATCATAGCTGCCCCTGTGCACTGACCCCAACTTCCTCACCTGGGATATGTGAAGAAAAGAATCCCACTGTGCCGTAATGTATGTGTGACGATAATAAAGACTTCTTTCTCCCTTAACATTAATTCCTATTACAGCGTGGCAAATATGCCAAAATGATACATTTGAATAAGTTAAAGAATGACATCTAATCATTTTTTATCCATTTATAGCTACACATGGAATATCCACAAGCAGGACCCAACAAACCTTCTCTCATCCCACATCTTTTCTGTTTCCGCTCAAGTTAATGAACAAGCACTGACACTGGAGACTCCTTCTGTAAAAATGTAAAAAACTGTATGAAATGTAAACTTTTTCATACAGAAAACTTCATTGTCTTTGTGAAAGAACACACTTTTATTTAGCTCGTACTCGTCCAACATACGAGTCCCAGGATAAAGATGACGCTGTTGCCATAGAAATTATAATATTATCCTGAGCGAATTGTGAAATAAACACCAGTCAGGATGGAGAATTTTCCTGGCGTTTTATTGTTAAGAATTTTTTGAAGCATTTGTGGTTTTGCTGCACAAATAAATTAGCACAAAAAAAAAAAACCTACCATCAAACCCATATGCAGTTCTAGCTAGCAGGTTTTAGAGCGAGAGATGGGGGGAAAAAAAGTTTTTCTTTCGCACAAGCAGGAACAAACCCGCTTTTTGGTTACCCTCGTCAAAACTCCAAACAGAAATAAAAAGACTGAAGTGAGTTTCAAGGAGGCAGGAGTGTGTGTTGGTTGTGTGCGTGGGTGTGTTGGTGATGTCGCGAACGCTTGCGAGGACGAGGGTAGAAGCGGCCTGTGAGCTGTGATGACAGGGAAGGGAAAAAAAAAAAATCAATTGTCACTAAGTCAGTAGTGCCAAGGGATCTGTGTGTGTGTGTCGCCAGGCTGATAAAGCTGATAAGAGCTCACGCATGGCTTCTCCGGCTGTGACGTGCTTACTCGTTGTTTCAGAGACCATCTGGTGCCCCGCAGATGCCAGAGCAAAGATCCACTCTCGCCTGGTTCCACAGGGGCGTCCGCTGCATCGTTGCTTTAATCCCATGTGCAAATTCCCCCAGACTCCCAGCCAATCACCAGCCCCGACTGCCTTCTTTTACCCACTGTACCGCCACGCTCGACCTCTGGATGGCAGTAACGACTCGGATGATCGATTATTTAGCGCAAGACAAACATTATTAGGCTTGATGTTTATTATTTGCGTGTGATGGCACACAGGGTGACGTTTCTTTGGGTGTCTAATAGAAAGTAATGTGTGGGAGGTCTAATTGTGTTTCGCTCAAGGCACAGGGAAGGTGTGAACTCCTTCAACAAATGTTCAGCGCTCTACTAGCGAAGACGAAGATTATAAAAAGGGCAGACTGCTGATTCGGGCTTTAATCAGTGGCCCAGAAAGTGGAGACACAACTTCCTGTGTTTTTGTGTAACACTTTGTGTCTGTGTGAGAAAAATAGAGATGAATCATATGCCTTTATGAATGGTTTCATATGCAGGTTTTGGCGTTAGAACACACGCTGATGGGCTAAAATTCATGCTGAGTGTGTTACTACGGTGTTAATTGTTCTCATTAATTTGTAATCAAATTGATCACACAAACATCACTGGAACTCACTGATAGATGAGGTGGGAAGCAGGGTGTTTGATTTGCACTAATCCTGCACTTCATTTTCTTTCTTTCTTTTTGTTTTAAACATGGAAGAATTATCCCTTTATTGTAGCCATGTTATAAATTTGGATTTTGTGATTTTTCTTGTTAAAAACCAGCCACGAAGATGGAAAGATGGCGTGTCCAACATTATAAAACACAATTAACTTTCCTAAATTAATTTGGATGTGCTAACTCAAGACAGAAAAGTATACCCAGTGTCCCAGATGCCTGGAATCAGAAAGAGAAAAAGAGGTTTCTAAACCCTCTTGAACAAACCTCAAGAAAGAAATGAAACCAAAAACGTTTGGCCGGGAAAAATGTTCAACATGACAAGAAGTTGTCCTTGTGGGGTAAAAGAAAGCTCAAGTCTCAACACTGAGCCTCAGGGAAGCACTAAGACCTGGTATGGTGGGAATGCTGGAAAACCTGAGAACAGCCAGAATGAAGCAAGAGACAGAGAGATCGACCTCGGATAGAGGTGAGTGCTCTGCTGATGAAGCTATGACAGGTGGAGGATAAGAACTAAGACTGAATTTGAGGATCCCAAAGGCATCTAGAGATGTTCCAGCTCCAGTTGGATTCCACTTCATGAACATTTCAGACATCTGATAATGCCAAGCTTATGAGGACTTTGAGGATAACAACCTCCTAATCAATACACAAAATAACATTCTACATATGCTGTATCTCCACCACTGAGCATTTGAAGGCTTCGGCATGGAGGAGTGACTCCAACTGACTGTATATGACTGTAAAAAGGACATTATTTATAATTATAAACACACTTATAACAATTTATGATTTATCACACTATCTGGTGTCATCCAATTGAGGATGAGGTTCCCTTTTCAGTCTGGTTCCTCTCAGGGTTTCTTCTTGGACTAAGCTTTTTTCTATTCCCAGGAATGAACTCTGAGGCACTTCCCTCTGCTGGAGTGTCTGAGTGTTTGCAAAAAAATAATAATATCACAATATCAGAAAACATATCTTCCATACTTCCTCGTTTTAAGGAAGCGAAGGCTTCATGATATGTTCTCTAGACGTGTTTTAAACATGTTTGAGGGTCTTATAAACATTTAAACTCCATTCTATATTCCATATGGGGGAGAAACTGAGAGTGTGTGTTCTTCATTTTAGAATGACTGAGGAATATAGAGCTTTCAGGGAAAACAATAAGCTCAGAGATCTGGTAATCTGGTGCTAGTCCTAGCTGCTAGTAGACCTTTGAAAACATACAGCACCTTATTTTATTCAAAATTAAAAAAGAGAGATGCCAGGACTCGATACTGCTCTCCGCTGGAGTCAATATTGTGCAAGAAAACGGCTTTCATGTACCCGTTTCTTCTGAATAGCATTTAAATTAGCTCATAGTCTTCTGTGTTAGGAGTTTGCTAGGAGGTTAGTAGCTAGCATACACTTATAACAACTTAGCTACATTAGCTAATATTTAATACACTACAGTACAAATGGCTAAGTGTAAATGTGAGTATTTAGAAATACACACAGTTATTTCAAGTAATAATCTGGACTTATGTTAGCTCTTAGTGGAAACACTTCATAGCAGAAGTGGAAGTAAGACCCTGAATAGCGTAAAGCACAGCAGTCGAACCCTTCCGTCTACTGGTAAAATTCACCGGGCCCTTGGAATTGGAGAACCAAACCAGCAGAGAATTAGCCAGCGTCCCTTGAAATTGCATCTCAAGGCTTGTTTGGAGGTTGAGGTCCTTTCTC